>NW_016107896.1:828091-836155 GCF_001604975.1 Cebus imitator | reverse complement strand
AAAAAAAAAAAAAAAAAAAAAATTGGTTTTAAGTACATCAACCCCCTTGGCAGGGCAGGCAAGGCAGGTGGATCACCTGAGGTCACAAGTTTGAGAACAGCCTGACCAGTGTGGTAAAAGCCAGACTCTACTAAAAAAATAAAAAAATTAGCCAGGCGTAGTGGCAGGTGCCTGTAATACCAGCTACTCGGGAGGCTGAGGCAGAAGAATTGCTTGAACCCAGGCGGCAGAGGTTGCAGTGAGCCGAGATCGAGCCACACACTCTAGCTGGAGCAACAAACTGAGACCCTGTCTCAAACAAAACAAAACAAAACAAAACAAAAAGAACACTATCAGTCACTCCTTGATATAACTGGAGGTCTGAGATGATATAACAGCTGTGGCACCGTTATGGACCAGAGAGGGGACAGGCTTCCCTAAGGGCAGCTGTAGTTCAGTAACCCGTTAACAAAAGTCTCCCTTCTAAAGTCTCCCCCCCCCTTTTTTTTTTAAAGACAGGGTCTCCCTCTGCCACCCAGGCTGGAAGTGCAGTGGTGTGATCTTGGCTCACTGCAGCCCCTACCTCCTGGCTTCAAGTGATTTGTCTGCCCCAGCCTCCCAAGTAGCTGAGACTACAGGTATACACCACCACAACCAGCTAATTTTTTTTTTTTTTTTGAGTAAGAATTTCTCTCTGTTGCCCAGGCTGGAGTGCAATGACGCGATCTCGGCTCACTGCAACCTCCGCCTGCCCGGTTCAAGCAATTCTCCTGCCTCAGCCTCTTGAGTAGCTGGGATTACAGGTGCCCACCAACACATCTGGCTAATTTTTGTATTTTTTTTATTTTTTTAAATTTTACCTTCAAAGCTACTGCATTTTTGTATTTTTAGTAGAGATGAGGTTTCACCATGTTGGCCAGGCTGGTCTCAAACTCCTAACCTCGTGTTCCGCCCACCTTGGCTTCCCAAAGTACTGGGATTATAGGCGTGAGCCACCGCACCTGGCCTAATTTTGTATTTTTAGTAGAGGCAGGGTTTCGCCACGTTGGCCAGGCTGGTCTTGAACTCCTGACTTCAGGTGATCCACCTGCCTCAGCCTCCCAAAGTGCTGGGATTACAGGCATGAGCCACCATGAACAGACAAGAGTCTCCTTCTTGAGTCTAAGTTGCTTCAAATGCATAGGAGCTCCCATGAAGTTGAAATATAACATATAACAAAGTAAGTCATAGGGGCTACGTAGGAATTAATGTCTTACTAAATGCAGAATTTATATACAGACGGATGATGTTATAGATACTGAAACTAGGGCAGGTGATGGCCTAAGTCTATTTTGCTGAGCAAAGGGCACCGAAGGGCAAAAGATACCAGTTAAGAGAACCGTTCATCCCAATATGTAACTCTGATGTGACTACTTAAGTGCATTCCAACAGGCATTACCCAGAATACTGCATAATAGAACTGGTAAGAAAGGGCAGATGTTACCTTTAAAGTCTTACCGTTGAAGTAGAATTTCAGCCTATTGGCAAACACATTGGTTGCTGGGATATTGAGCTTTGAAGCAACATGCTCTACAATACTCCTAAAGCCACCAGATATTAGGAAAACCTGAACATTTCGCTCCTGTAGGCGACTTACCAGCTCCCTGCAAAAATAAAATACAAAATACCGAACACTGAGTAATACAAAAGGGAAAAAAAATGAAACACGAAGAGGAAACTAAGATATATTTTCTTCTCCTGATGCATTTGCCTGAGGTAAATCTGACAAGGTATATTGCCTGGGGAGTTAGTGTTTTATATATGTTTTTCTAAATGCACTTCGAAATCAGTGGGTAGGGCTTGGCTGCTTTAGGAAACTACTCCAGAAGCCTACTCTGCCCATGGACCCAGAAAAACACAAGATGAAGACAAACAGGGAAAGCTTGGGTTTTCCCAGGAGAAAGAGGAAAGGCAGAAACAGACAGAACCAGACAACCCGACAGACAAGACCACGTGTAAGAGCCAGAAGGACCACATGGCCACACCTTTAATTCCAGCATTTTGGGGGGCCAAGGTGGAAAGTCACCTGAGGCCAGGAGCTTGAGAACAACCTGGGCAAAATAGCAAGACTTTATCTCGGCCAGCCACAGTGGCTCACGCCTGTAATCTCAGCACTTTGGGAGGCTGAGGTAGGCGGATCACGAGGTCAGGAGTTCAAGACCATCCTGGCTAACACGGTGAAACCCCGTCTCTACTAAAAATACAAAAAAATTAATTGGGTGTGGTGGTGCATGCCTGTAATCCCAGCTACTCGGGAGGCTGAGGCAGGAGAATTGCTTGAACCCAGGAGGCGGAGGTTGCAGTGAGCCAAGATCGCTCCATTGTACTTCAGCCTGGACAACAGAGCAAGACTCTGTTTCAAAAAAAAAAAGACTTCATCTTTGCAAAAAAAATTTTAAAGGCTGGATATAGTGGCTCAAACCTATAATTTCAATACTTGGCTGGGCACGGTGGCTCACGCCTGTAATCTCAGAACTTTGGGAGGCCAAGGCAGGTGGATCACCTGAGGTTGGGAGTTCGAGACCAGCCTGACCAACGTGGAGAAACCCCGTCTCTACTAAAAATACAAAATTAGCCAGGCGTCATTGTGGGCTCCTGTAATCCCAGCTACTCGGGAGGCTGAGGCAGGAGAAACGCTTGAACCCGGGAGGAGGAGGCTGTGGTGAGCTAAGATAGCACCATTGCACTCCATCCTGGGTGACAAGAGTGAAAGTCCATCTCAAAACACAACAACAACAAAAAGGCTGCATGCAGTGGCTCCCGCCTGTAATCCCAGCACTTTGGGAGGCCGAGGCGGATGGATCTTGCGGTCAGGAGTTCAAGGCCAGCTTGGCCAATGTGGTAAAACCCTGTCTCTACTAAAAAATCAGCCAGGCGTGGTGGCACGCACCTGTAGTCCCAACTACATGGGAGGCTGAGGCAGGAGAATTGCTGGCACCCGGGAGGTGGAGGTTGAAGTGAGCTGAGATCTCGCCACTGCACTCCAGCCAGAGTGTCAGAGTGAGACTCCACCCATCCCCCCCAAAAAATGTCAATACTTTGGAAGGCTCAGGTGAGAAAATTGATCACTTGAGCCCACAAATTCAAGACCAGCCTGGGCAACATAGTGAGACCCTGTCTCTATACATTTTTTTTTTCTAATTAGGCATGGTGGACTAAGTCCCAGCTACTTAGGAAGCTGAGGCAGGAGGATCCCTTGAGCCTAGAAGGTTGATGCTGCAGGGAGCTGTGTTCATGCCACTGCACTCCAGCCTGGGTGACGAAGCAAGACCCCATCTCTCAAAGGTAGGAGGGCCACTTGACCCCAGGAGTTTGGGGCTGCAGTGAGCCATGATTATACCACTGTACTCCAACCTGGGCAAAGAATGAGACTCTGACTCTAAAAAAAATAATAATAGGGCAGGCGTGGTGGCTCACACCTGTAATCCCAGCACTTTGGGAGGCCGAGGCAGGTGGATCACTTGAGGTCAAGAGTTCAAGACCAGCCTAGCCAACATGGTGAAACCCGTCTCTATTAAAAATACAAAAATTAGCCAGGTGTGGTCGTGGGTGCCTGTAATCCCAGCTACTTGGGAGGCTGAGGCAGGAGAATCCTGTGAACCTGGGAGGCAGAAGTTGCAGTGAGCTGAGGTTACACCACTGCACTGCAGCCTGGGCAACAGAGCAAGATTTTGTCTGAAATAAATAAAATAACGTACCCGAGACTGAGTAATCTATAAATAAATAATAAAATAATAAAAATAAAAATGAAAATAACACACCCAGAGGGCACTCTAAACCAACAGTTAAATGCCCTCAGGAGGATGTCCCCCCACACTGATGCTGAAATACACCTGGGGCAAGGGCTCCTCTTACCTTATGCCGGGGGTCAGGTGTGGGGGTTGCTCTGCTATGAGTCTCTGCACTTGCTCCCTGGAGGGCTGGATTAGGGCTAAGCGCTCCGTGAGAGCATCTTTGAAAGGCACTGCCCCGCCCATGGCTCGCCGTGTCCTAGGAGGGAGACCCAACAGTCAGGCCAGACCGGTCTGCCTTCCTCAATGTTGACATGCCTAACTGCCCAGGTCTGCACAACATCCACCAAAAGGAAGATGCTACCAAGAGCCCCACTGTGCAACAGACATCCTTTGCTGCTAAGAGAGCAAGGCCTTGTAATAAACTTTTGAAGGTTTGCTTGAAAATACAATAATAGGCCGGGTGCAGTGACACATGCCTATAATCCCAGCACTTGGGGAAGCTGAGGTGGGCAGATCACCTGAAGCCAGGAGCTCGAGACCAGCCTGGCCAACATGGCAAAACCCCATCTCTACTTAAAAAATGCAAATATTAGCTGGGCATGGTGGTGCAGGCCTGTAATCCCAGCTACTCGAGAGGCTGAGGTAGAATTGCTTGAACCTGGGAGATGGAGGTTGCAGTAAGCTGAGATCATGCCACTGCAACCCAGCCTGGATGACAGAGTAAACTCCGTCTAAAACAAAAAAAACAAACCACACAGCCTATCTATAGGTTGTTTTCTTGAAAGCCGTGAGCTGTCATAAATCAAGAAAGAAACCAAAGGCTAAACGTTCTTGCATGAATGGCAGTTAAAAACGAAATGGTGGTTGGGCGAGGTGGTTCCCGCCTGTAATCTCAGCACTGTGGGAGGCCAGTGCAGGGGGATCATGAGGTCAGGAGTTCAAGACCAGACTGGCCAACATGGTGAAACCCTGTCTCTACTAGAAGTACAAAAATTAGCCGGGCATGGTAGTATGCGCCCATAGTCCCAGCTACTCAGGAGGCTGAGGCAGGAGAATCGCTTGAATCCAGGAAGCAGCAGTTGCAGTGAGTGAGATTGTGCCATTGCACTCCAGCCTGGGTGACAGAGCAAGACTCTGTCTCGAGAGAAAAAAAGAAAATGACATTGTGCATGACCGGGGGACTGGGGCTGCAAAGGAGATGCCCAGCTGCAGGGTGGGAGGGCAGAGGGAGGAAGGGGCTCTGACCCAGGGTCCACCAAGAGATGGTAAACCTTTCCAGGGAACCGCCGAGCCCACTCTTCCAACCGTGACGCAAATCCGCTGGACAGGTGGGCCCCGCCCCACGGGCCATCTTCTTGGGTTAGTGACTGCTGTCAGTCTCCTGATCAAGGTAGGAATTTGTCTTATTCATATTTGTTTACCGTAAATATTTATATAAACCAATGACTGTATCAAAATCGCTAAGGGATGAAAGAAAAAGCCTAGTGTTCCTGTTCCATAGCCAGGGTCTAACACTTCATCCAAAACAACCACTCTGTAGAAATTCTCTATCATTTTATAAAGTGAATAGATGCTGTGCCTACATTTCTGACACCTTGTCCTCAACGCCACAGATTTTGGCTAGCTCATCAATTCCTTCTTCTCTGATGACCGTGCTGTCGACATCAAAACACACTGCATCTGCTGAGGAGAAAAGCTTCCTCAGCTCTGAGTGGGAGACCATCCTTGGATGAATTTTCCTCCTACAAGAAAAAAAGATAAATGTATTTAAAGACATTAAATGAAATTATGACAAGAGCCCATCTTGCTGTTGTAAGCCAGTGTAGCCCATGTAAGAGTGAACTCATGGATTCATTCATTTTTCTTTCCTTTTTTTTTTAACTTCCCACACTACACCAATTTCTTTTTTTTTTTTCTTTCTTAGATGGAGTCTTAGTCTGTTGCCCAGGCTGTAGGGCAGTGGTACGATCTTGATTTACTGCAAACGCCACCTCCCGGGTTCAAATGATTCTCCCGTCTCAGTCTCCTGAGTAGCTGGGATTATAGGCACCTGCCACCATGCCCCGCTTATTTTAAAAAATTTTTTAGTAGAGATGGGATTTCACCACGTTGGCCAGGCTGGTCTTGAACTCCTGACCCCAGGTGATCTACCCACCTTAGCCTCCCAAAGTGCTGGGATTAGAGGTGTGAGGCATTGCGCCTGGCTAGTACCAACTTTTAAATATATTTGCTGTTGAGGCCGGGTGCCTGTAATCCCAGTTACTCGAGAGGCTGAGGCAGGAGAATTGCTGGAACCCAGGAGGCAGAGGATGCAGTGAGCCAAGATCACCCCACTGCACTCCAGCCTGGGCGGCACAGCAAGACTGCATCTAACACACACACACACACAAAATATATATGTATATATAACATTGATGTTGAACAAATATTCAATTATTTTTCACCTAATAACTGTAGCAAGAAAGCAAGGGTTGAAGTGGAGATGTGCAGAAGGCTGTACAGGCACACAGGAAAAATGTTTAGCCTTGTCTATGAAACAGGGCTTCAGGCTGGGCGCAGTGGCTCGTGCCTGTAGTCCCGGCACTTTGGGAGGCTAAGGCAGGAGGATTGCTTGAGGCCAGGAGTTTGAGACCAGCCTCGGCAACATAGAGAGACCGAATCTCTACTAAAAACAATAATACAAAAAATTCGCTGGGTGTGGCGGTGCACGCCATTAGTCTCAGCTACTTGGGAGGCTGAGGCAGGAGAATCGCTTGAATTCAGAAGGTGGAGGCTGCAGTGAGCTGAGATTGTGCCACTGCACTCCAGCCTGGGCAACAGAGCAAGACCCTGAGTCTAACTAAAAAGAAAAGAAAAGAAAGAAGGCTTCAAGGAAGTATAGGTATTTGAGCTGACTCTGACAGGTAAATGGCCCTCTAAGGGGGTTGTCGAAGGGCAGGGCATCGATTTGGCATGTGCTGGCAGGAGAGGGAGGTGGCGACAAGGAGAGAGGTTCGTGATGCAGAAGGAGGAGTAGGAGCAAAGACAAGGGGGCGGAAGCAGCACATAACCTACTGGACGATACCCCATGGCCTGGCCCAGCGGCCTGGCAGTGCATCAGGAGTTCAGACTAAGAGGGGCCCAGGGCCAGACTCAGAAGTCTAAACTTTAACTTCCTGGTACAGAAAAGGCTTTAGAGCCTCAGAAAAAGGTCAGAGCTAAATATAAGGGCAAAACATATGCCCGTATAAAGGTGGTAGTTGAAGACATGGTTTAATGAAAGTCCAGGGAGAGGCCGGGCACGGTGGCTCACGCCTGTAATCCCAGCACAATGGGAGGCTGAGGCGGGCAGGTCACTTGAGGCCAGGAGTTCAAGACCAGCCTGGCCAACAGGGCAAAACCCCTGTCTCTACTAAAAATACAAAACTTAGCCAGGCAGAGTGGCATGCACCTGCAGTCCCAGCTACCCAGGAGGCTGAGGCAGGAAAATCGCTTGAACCTGGGAGTCAGAGATTGCAGGGAGTAGAGATCACACCACCGCACGGCAGCGTGGGTGACAGAGTGAGACCTGCCTCAAAAAAATAAAAAGTCATAAAGTCCAGGGAGAACAGAGAGGGAGAAGAGAAGAGCGCTAAGGACAGAGCCTGCAGGGCCACCACCTTACGCCCTGACTTGAACCTGGGAAGGCGAAGGAAAATGGTGAAGTTAAACGGAGAAACTCTGGAGGGCACACTGCTGCAGAAGCTGCAGAGGACAGACATTCGAAAAGAATTTTTTTTTTTTGAGACAAATTATCGCTCTGTCACCCAGGCCGGAGTGCAATGGCACGATTATGGCCCACTGCAGTCTCAAACTCCTGGGCTCAAGCAAGCTTCCGCCTCAGCCTCCCAAGCAGCTGGGTCTATAGGCATGCACTGCTATGCTTGGCTTATTTAAAAAAAATTTTTTTTTGTAGAGATGGGGTCTTGTTCTGTTGCCCAGACTGGTCTTGAACTCCTGGACTCAAGCAGTGCTCCCACCTAGGTCTCCCAAAGTGCTGGGAATACAGGCATGAACCCCTATGCCTGGACTTTATTGTTTAGAAAATCTTTGGACTAGAATTAGGGTGAAAGGGATTCTCAAGGTTCCCCCGACCAGCCTCCCATCAGAGACTAATATGTCATGTACAAGGCTACACAGATGATTTAAGTAATCTATATTTAGAATAGACTCTGGGGCTGGGTGCGGTGGCTCAAGCCTGTAATCCCAGCACTTTGGGAGGCTGAGGCGGGTGGATCACAAGGTCAAGAGATCGAGACCATCCTGGTCAACATGGTGAAACCCCGTCTCTACT
>NW_016107896.1:822343-825066 GCF_001604975.1 Cebus imitator | reverse complement strand
TGCCTGTAATCCCAGTTACTCAGGAGGCTAAGCCAGGAGAATTGCCTGAACCCAGGACGCGGAGGTTGCAGTGAGCCGAGATCGCGCCATTGCACTCCAGCCTGGGTAACAAGAGTGAAACTCCGTCTCAAAAACAAAACAAAACAAAACAAAACAAAAAACACAAAAAGAGTGAGAACTGATTTACACATTCCAGGCTGAACGCCAGGTCTGACGTGACTCAGAATTGTCGACGCCTGCCTCCTGGGTTGTAATGTGGTCCCAAGGAGAAAACAGAATCTATTTTTGGCTTTTTTAGAGACAAAGTCTCACTCTGTCGCTCATACTGGAGTGCCAATGGTGCAATCACAGCTCACTGCAACTTCAGTCTCCAGGGCTCAATCGATCCTCCTGTCTCAGCCTCCTGAGTAGCTGGGACTACAGGCACTCATCACACCCAGCTAAGTTATTCTTATTATTGTAAGATGAGGTCTCACTATGTTACCCAGGCTGGTCTCGAATTCCTGGCCTCAAATGATCCTCCCATCTCGGTCTCCCAAAGTGCTGGGATTATAAGCATGAGCCAAAATAGAATGTTAGAGACATACTTCACACGGACGCACCCTCCCTAGGAGAGTGAGCTGGATGTTAGGACCTTAACTCTGCCCATGAAATGGTCAGGCCAGGGGAGATAGCCTTCACCCTTTGGGCTACAAGACTGTCAACTCACTCCCAGCTGACAGAAGAGCCAAAAGGGGTTTGCAGCAGAGCAAACTCCCAGACTGCTCTGCAAAATGCTGCACCTCCTTGTGCACTTCTGATTTCCTCCTTTTTTATTTTTGAGGTGGAGTCTTGCTCTGTTGCCCAGGTTGGAGTGCAGTGACGAGATCTCAGCTCACTGCAGCCTCCTCCTCCCAGGCTCAGGTGATTCTCCTGCCTCAGCCACCCGAGTAGCTGGGAGTACAGGTGCCCGACACCATGCCCAGCTAATTTTTGTATTTTTAGTAGAGACAAGTCTTTGCTATGTTGACCAGGCTGGTCTTGAACTCCTAACCCTATGATCCGCCCACCTCGGCCTCCCAACTGCTGGCATTATAGACATGAGCCGCTGCACCCAGCCAATTTTCTCCTTTCTTATTTTTATTTTTAGTTTTGAGATGGGGTCTCACTCTGTTGTTGAGGCTACAGTGCAGTGATGTGATCTCAGCTCACTGCAACTTTCTCCTCCCCGGTTCAAGTGATTCTCCTGCCTCCTGAGTAGCTGGGATTACAGGTGCCTGCCACCACGCCTGACTAAATTTTTTGTATTTTTAGTAGAGACAGGGTTTCACCATGTTGGCCAGGCTGGTCTCAAACTCCTGGCCTCAAGTGATCCACCTGCCTCGGCTTCCCAAAGTGCTGGGGTTACGGGTGTGAGCCACTACACCCAGACAATTTCATCCCCTTTTCATTGTCTCTACCAGGAGTGACTTACAATCCATTCATAATTAAAATTCTCATGGCTACAGAGGAAAAAAATCTGCTGAGTAAGTTCAGTTGCTTCCAAGTAAATTGTGTACATTAGAATTCCACACACAGAAAAATCGTTGCTGGAGTATGGCCTCTGGATTTTTCACATTTGGTTCTAACAGGGAGGGAGAGGGCAGGACCAGGGGTGGAAGACATCGCAGCAGGAAGGACTGTTCTCAGATTCTGAGACACAGCAGCTCCCCGGCCCCATCCTGAACACAGCTCAGAACAGAACTTCTTTTTTTTTTTCTTTGATGGAATCTTGCTCTGTCGCTAAGCTGGAGTGGAGTGGTGTGATCTCGGCTTATTGCAAGCTCCGCCACCCGGATTCAAGCTATTCCTCTGCCTCAGTCTCCTGAGTAGCTGGGACTACAGACCACCACGCATGGCTAATTTTTTTTTGTATTTTAGTAGAGATGGGATTTCACCATGTTGGCCAGGATGGTCTCGATCTCCTGACCTCGTGATCCGCCTGCCTTGGCCTCCCAAAGTGCTGGGATTACAGGTGTGAGCCACCACACCAGGCCTCAGAACTTCCGCCTGGCCAGCCCCAGCTAGTTTATCTGGGGGCAAGCAAAGGACCAACTGATTTTTTAAAAAAAGAAAAAAAAAGCCACTGCTGACAAGGCCTTCTCACCCCTAGTTCCAAAGTACAAAAGCAAGTTTTCCTGCAGGGCCAGCCTTTGGAAGCCTGATTTTGGATAAGAGGAAATAACTTCTTTGCCCAAACAAATGCTTTCCCAACTTCTTAACCTCTGTATCTTTTTTCAAGAGGCTTCTAAGATCACCTTACTTCCTTCATCTTTTATTAGGACTGACCTCTTTTCTTCACCTGTGTGAGAAAAAATAAAGCCAATACAGAGGTTGTGAAGGTCATGCAGGGTTGTGAGAACCAAGCTTACTTGCTTTGGTAGTAGGGATAAATTTGTTCAGGCCCCCAGACATTGGAATAGTACACAGTAGATTCTGAAAAGGTTCTGAATCAGAAGAGAGTCAAAGAGGCTCTCTGTAACAAGGGCCAGGGTCCCCACCCATCTACTTTCACTATATTTTATTTTATCTATTTTTTGAGATGAAGTCTTGCTCTGTCACCCAGGCTGGAGTACAGTGGTACGATCTAGGCTCACTGCAATCTCTGCCTCCTGGGTTCAAGCGATTCTCATGCCAGAACCTCCCAGGTAGCTAAGATCACAAGCGTGCACCACCATGCTCAGCTAATTTTTTTTTTTTTTTTT
>NW_016107896.1:820987-822018 GCF_001604975.1 Cebus imitator | reverse complement strand
AAAAAAAAAAAAGCCAGCACAGCCATAAAAAAATAAAATAAAATCACGTCCTTTGCTGCAACATGGATGTAGCTGCGGCTAAGTGAATTAGCGCAGTAACAGAAAACCAAATACCACATGTTCTCACTTATGAGTGGGAGCTAAACACTGGGTACATGTGGATACAAGGACAGGAAAAACACACACTGATGGCCAGGCGCAGTGGCTCACACCTGTAATCCCAGCGCTTAGGAGGCTGAGGTGGATGAATCACCTAAGATCAGGAGTTTGAGACCAGCCTGGCCAACATGGTGAAACCCCGTCTCTACTAAAAATACAAAAATTAGCCAGGTATGGTGACATACCCTGTCGTCCCAACTACTCAGGAGGTTGAGGCAGGAGAATCCCTTGAACCCAGGAGGTGGAGATTGCGGTGAGCTGAGATCACGCCACTACACTCCAGCCTGGGTGACAGAGTGAGACTCCGTCTAAAACACACACATACACACATACATGCGCACGCACACACATAAGCACATGCGTGCACACACACACACACACACACACACACACACAAACAGATACTGAAGACTATTACAAGAAGGTCGGAGAAGGAGGGCAAGGACTGAGAAACTACCTACTGGGTACTGTGCTCATACCCTGGGTGACGGGATCAATCGTACCCCAGACCTCAGCATCATATGATACAGCCATGTAACAAACCTGGACATGTACTCCTTGAAACTAAAATAATGGTTGAAATGATGTAGACTATAACCAGCTATTCTGGGAAGCTGACATCTTCTGCATGCCACATAGTTGACAACAATTTTTTAAATTCAGGTGAGGATTAAACTGCTGGCCAGGCGCGGTAGCTCATGCCTGTAATCCCAACACTTTGGGAGGCTGAGACGGGTGGATTACCTGAGGTTGGGAGTTCAAGACCAGCCTGGCCAACATGGCGAAACTCTGTCTCTACTAAAAATACAAAATTAGCTGAGCGTGCTGGAGCATGCCTGTAATCCCAGCTACTCAGGAGGCTGAGGCAGGAG
>NW_016107896.1:816367-819711 GCF_001604975.1 Cebus imitator | reverse complement strand
CAAAAAAATTTAAAAATAAAAATGAATAAATAAAATGAGGGGACAGAGACAACAGCATTCCAAGATGAATCAGAGAAAGGATCTACTGCCCAATTACAAGGGAGCAAAGACAACAGCTCTGTGTGGTGTGTGTGTGTGTGTGTGTGTGTGTGTGTGTGTGTGTGTGTGTCTGAGACAGGGTCTGGCTCTGTCGCCCAGGCTAGAGTGCCATCATAGCTCACTGCAGCCTAAAACTCCTTGGCTTAAGCAATCTTTCTGCCTCAGCCACCCGAGTAGTGGGGACTATAGATGCATACCACGATGCCCAGGTAACATTTTATTTTAATTTTATTTTTTGAGACACAGTCTTGCTCTGTCACCAAGCTGGAGTGCAGTGGTGTGATCTCCACTCACTGCAACCTCCGCCTCCCAGGTTTAAGCGATTCTCCTGCTTCAGTCTCCTGAGTAGCTGAGATTACAGGCGCCCGCCACCATGCCTAGCTAATTTTTGTATTTTTAGTAGAGCTGGTTTCACCATGTTGGTCAGGCTGGTCTTGAACTCCTGACCTCATGATCTGCCCACCTTGGCCTCCCAAAGTGCTGGGATTACAGGCATGAGCCACCGCACCCAGCTAACTTGTTATTTTTTATAGAAATGAGGCCTCACTATGTTGCCCAGGTTGATCTTGAAGTCATTGCCTCAAGGGATCCTCCCACATCGGCCTCCCAAATTGCTGAGATGCACCACACTGGGCCTGCAGTTTCTTATAAAGTTAAATATATACTTACCATAAGATCCAGCAAAGCCAGGTATAGTGGCTCATGCCTATCATCCCAGCACTTTGGGAGGCCAAAGCGGGCAGATCACCTGAGTCAGGAGTTCAAAACCAGCCTGACCAACATGCTGACGTCAGGAGCTCGAAATTAGCCTGACCCACCATGGACCATGGTTAGATGGTTCGAAACCAGCCTAACCAAAATTAGCTGGGCATGGTGGTGCATGCCTGTAATGCCAGCTACTAGGGAGGCTAGGGGAAAAGAAATCGCTTGAACCTGGGAGGTGGAGGTTGCAGTGAGCTGAGATCATGCCATTGCACTCCAACCTGGGTAACAAGAGTGAAATTCCGTCTCAAAAAAAAAAAGACCCAGCAATCCCAATCTTGAAGTTTTATCCAAGAGAAATGAAAACATATCGATAGGAGCTTTATTTGTGACTGCCCAACACTAGGAAAAACCCAAATGTTCATCAACAGATAAATAGCTAAACAAATTGTGGTATATACCTACAATGGAACACTACTCAGTAATAAAAAGAAATGAATTACTGATACATGCTACAACATGGGTAAAGGTTTTAAAAATTATACCAATGGAAGGTCAGCAGTGGTGGCTCACACCTGTAATACCAACACTTTGAGAGGCCAAAGCAGGCAGATCACCTGAGGCCAGGAGTGACCAGCCTGACCAACATGGTGAAACCCTGTGTTGGAAATAGATGCTCGGTGCCACAGAGAAAAATGTGCACTGAGACAAGGACCTTTCAGCAATGCAATTTTTACTTCCTGGACTGCAAGAAGGGTACTCTCGATAGCTATCCTGCCATGAGAGTACAATCAACAAAGGAAAACACACAAATTTATCCCTTACGCATTTGGAGTGGTCCTTACTGCTGTGTCTGATCTCCATTGGCTGGAGCCAGACCTCACAATCTAAACTAAAAGCCAATTGGCTAACAACTTAAAACTTTTCTAAACATGTAAAAGCAATGGAGAGCTGGGACATGCCTGTGAGTACATCCAGCACAGATATCTTGGTTAAAGTACAAGGCCATAGAATGTACTACGTGCCTGTAAGCATGGCATGTCTCACAGCTGCATAGGATAGGGCTTAACAAAGTTATTAGCACACTTATTCTTTAACAAGAAAGGAAACTTTATAAAAAGGAACTTTTCTACTTCCCGCACCTGGTCTCTACTAAAAATACAAAATTAGCCAGGTGTGGTGGTACATGCCTGTAATCCCAACTACTCAGGAGGCTGAGGCAGGAGAATCTCTTGAATTGGGGAGACAGAGGTCGCGGTGAGCCGCGATTGTGCCCTGCACTCCAGCCTGGGCAACAAGAGTGAAACCCCGTCTCAAAAAAAAAAAATTATACGGATGGAAAGGATCCAGACACATGAGCACATACTGTATGATTTCAGTTATATGAAACACTAGAAAATACAAATGCTATAATGACAAAGATTGGGTAAGTAGGGCTAGGGGCTGGGACAGGGGACTGACTGGAAACAGGCCCTAGGAAACTTTTATGGGGATTAAAATGTTACTGTGGTGATGATTCCAAGTATGAATAAATTTGTCAAAATTCATCGGAATGTGCACTTAAAGAGTGCATTTTATTTATTTTTTCTTTATATATATATATATATATATATATATATATATATATATATATTTTTTTTTTTTTTAACAAGACTTTCACCATGTTGGTAAGGCTGGTCTTGAACTCCCAACCTCAGGTGATCCGCCTGCCTTGGCCTCCAAAGTGCTTGGATTACAGGCGTGAGCCGCCATGCCTGGCCCTAATTTTTATTTTTTTTGTTGAGATGGAGTCTCACTCTGTCGCCCAGGCTGGAGTGCAGTGGCACGATCTCGGCTCACTGCAACCTCCATCTCCTGGGTTCAAGCAATTTTCCTGCCTCAGCCTCCTGAGTAGCTGGGATTACAGGTATGCACCACCACGCTTGGCTAATTTTTGTATTTTTAGTAGACACGAGTTTCACCATGTTGGCCAAGTTGGTTAAAGAGTGCATTTTACTGCATTGAATTGTATATCAGTAAAACACTGGCTTAAAAAAAGTCTCTGATGGGAGGCTGGTCTAGACAACCTTGAGAATGTCTTTCACCCTACTTCTAGTCCAAGTATTTTCTAAAATATAAAATAAAAAAAGGCTGGGCATGGGGGCTCACACCTGTAATCCCAGCACTTTGGGAGGCCGAGGCGGGAGGATTGCTTGAGCCCAGGGGTTCAAGACCAGACTGGGCAACCTAGTGAGACACCATCTCTACAAAAAATAAAATAAAAGGCATGGCGGTGCATACTTGTAGTCCCAGGCTACAAGGCTGAGGCAGGAGGATCACTTGAGCTCAGGAGTTTGGGACTGCAATGAGCTATGATTACACCATTGCACTCCAGCCTGGGTGACCAAGTGGGACCCTGTCTCTTAAAAAACAAAAGAAGAGCTGGGCGAGGTGGCTCAAGCCTGTAATCCCAGCACTTTGGGAGGCTGAGGTGGGCGGATCACCTGAGGTCAGGAGTTTGAGACTAGCCTGACCAATATGGTGAAACCCCATCTTCAAAAAAA
>NW_016107896.1:804986-816198 GCF_001604975.1 Cebus imitator | reverse complement strand
AAAAAAAAAAAAAAAAAAAGAAAAGAAGAAAGGTAGGTATCAGGCATATATTAAGTCATTTGAAAAATGTTAAAAGTCCTGACTTCCTTTCACTGACAGGACTATGGCCATGATATTGAAAACCTCCGTGGTACTGTAACACAGCAATCTTGGATTTTATTATTTTCCACCCTGATCCCCATTCCAATATCTGTCATCAAATATTTAAAAAGAGATAATATGCAAATTACACACAAAGAAAATATAGTGGCCAGGCACAGTGGGTAATACCTGTAATCCCAGCACTTTGGGAGGCTGACGCGCGGGTGGATTGCTTGAGGCCAGGAGTTTGAGACCAGCCTGGCTAACATGGTGAAACCCTGTCTCTACTAAAAATACAAAAATTAGCTTGGCGTAGTGGCGCCAGCTACTTGGAAGGCTGAGGCAGGAGAATCCCTTGGAGCCGGCGCCCAGAGGTTGCAATGAGCCCAGATCGCGCCACTGCACTGCAGCCTGGGCGACAGAGCGAGACACTGTCTCAAAAACAAACAAACATGCAAAGAAAAGAAAATATAGTAAATACATTTAATGAATGAAAGCATGATTTACTTAATTCTCCACTTGAAGCTGTATCGGTATAAGGTACCTGGTAAGTATTATTTTAAAATTCTAATTCTGAATGGGAGAGAAGGACGAAGTCGGAAACCAGCTCCGTCCGAGTTCGGGGACCGGCCCGTCTTGCACCCAGGGTGCTCCTGTGCAGGATTGCATCACTCATTCATGCTGTTTGGCAACGGGCAGCTGCCGTGAGATGAGGCACGTGAAGCTACCCAAAAAACCAGTCAATGAAAGAAAGCTGGAGCTTCTAGGAAGTGATCTGCCCGCGCGGTTAGGAAAAATAAACGTGGGCTCAGAGAGGACGCCTGGAAGAGGAAAAGGGAAGTCGGCGAAACGGGAAAGCCGCGCGCAGGGCGGGCGCCTGCGGGACTCACCCTCGTCCTGGGCCTCGGGCTCCGGCGGCGGCTCCGCGCTCGGCGGGCGGTTCCCGGGGACTGACGGGCAGACCCGCAGGGCCTCCGCCGGCGCGCTCCGGAGATCCGCTGATAGGCGCGGCGGCTCCGATCCGTTCTGCAAGCGCTTCTGCAAACTGCAGGCGGCAGGTCTCTGCCCTGCAACGCGCGGCCTGGAGGGCGCCTTGTCCCGCCCCAGGGGAGGGGCTCCCCGAGCCCGCCGCGCCTCCCACGGGGGCTCCCCGCGCCCGCCCCTCCTCCTCCCTCCTCCCCCCGGGGCTCCCCGCGCCCGCCCCTCCTCCCCCCTCCCTCTCCTCCCCCCTCCTCCCCCCTCCTCCTCCCTCCTCCTCCCGAGGGTTCAGTGCCTGCAGACCTAGAGAGAGGTGCTGGGGGCCGAGCGCTCTCCCCGCAAAGCTGCAGCCCACTGCACCTCCGCTTTGCTAAAGAGGAACAAAAGAGCTCCCGGACTTTCAGAAGCCGCTCCGCGCTGCCGCCACCACCACCTGCATGAGGGTAGGTGAGGGAAGCAAGAGATCCCTGCACTGATTTTGCAATTAATGAAATCCGCTTGCGGGGGCTTCTTGAATTCCATGTTTGGCATGATAACCTTGTGGCAGTGTAGGTCCCAAAAGAACTTCAAAGACTACTTAAATTCTTAATTAAAATGCAACCATGAGTAACAAAAGGAGTCTTTGAACCTTGTTTTTATTTTATTTTAAATTTTTGTTTATGTTTTTAAATAGAGATGGCGGGGCTCGAACACTCCTGGGCTCAACCTGTCCTCCCACCTCGGCCTCCCAAAGTGTTGGGATTACAGGTGTGAGCCACCGCGACCGGCCTATTTCTTTCTTTTCAAAAAATTTCTGGCCGGGAGAGGTGGATCAAGCCTGCAATCCCAGCCCTTTGGGAGGTTAAGGAACGGCGGATCACCCGAGGTCAGGAGTTCCAGACCAGCCTGGCCAACATGGCAAAACTCCGTCTCTACCAAAAATACAAAAATTAGTGGGGCGTGGTGGCGTGTGCCTTGTAGTCCCAGCTACTTGGGAGGCTGAGGCAGGAGAATCGCTAGAACCTGCAAGGAGGAGGTTGTAGTGAGCCGGGATTGCTCCACTACACTCCAGCCTGGGCGACAGAGTGAGACTCCCTCTCAAAAAAACACAACAATTTCTGATACTGGGAGCGGTGGCTCAGGCCTGTAATCCCAGCGCTTTGGGAGACCTTGGCGGGCAGATCGTGAGATCAGGAGTTCGAAACCCACCTGACCAACATAGTGAAACCCTGTCTCTACTAAAAAATACAAAAAATTAGCGGGCGTAGTGGCCGGCGCCTGTAATTCCAGATACTCATGAGGCTGAAGCAGGAGAATCGCTTGAACCCGAGAGGTGGAGGCTGCAGTGAGCATGGATTACACCATTGCACTCCAGCCCAGGTGACAGTGTAAGACTGACTCAAAAAAAAAAAATAAATAAAAAAAAATAACAAATCTCTGGCCAGGCGTGGTAGTTCACACCTGTAAACCCCAAGCATTTTGGGCGGCAGAGGCAGGAGAATCACCTGAGGTCAAGAGTTCGAGACCAGTCTGACCAACATGGTGAAACCCTGTCTCTGCTAAAAATACAAAACTTGACCAGGCGTGGAGGCACACACCTGTCATCCCAGCTTCTCAGGAGCCTGAGGCAGGAGAATCGCTTGAATCTAGGAGACGGAGGTTGCAGTGAGCTGAGATCACACCACTGCACTGCAGCCCAGGCCAAAGAGCAAGACTCCATCCCAAAAAAAAAAAAAAATTATTCAATGTGTCACTTGCCCAGCTCCTTGTATGTTAACTACAACAAATAAGTGATGTTTCCCCCAAACAGTGGAATTACTTGGTGCGCCGGCCACAAAACACAACTCTATCCAGTAACAAGAGGCTCAATGCTCTTGGATTGGATGTGCCCTAAATTCAATATTTCCAGATTGTGAGGCCTGGCACAGTGCTCATGCCTGTAATCCCAGCACTTTGGGAGACCAAGGCAGAAGAATCACCTGAGTCCAGGAATTTGAGACCAGCCTGGGCAACAAAGCAAGACCCTGTCTTTATTATAGAACTAACTAAATGAATAAAATTTCCAGATTTTATTAGTAAGAGAATGGTTGCAGGTTTCTGGGGACATCCAGTGTAACATCCTCCAGGTCTATGGGAGGTGGTTCTGATAAAGAATTCAGGGATTCATTCTGACATTTTGAAATAATGAGATTTAAAAAATTATAGAATTCATGGGGAGGTGCCTAACAGTGGTCTGAAATAACAGTCTAATCAAGAACCGTATATATTTATCTCTTGCTCTCTGTCACCCAGGCTAGAGTATAGTGGCACAATCTTGCAACCTCTGCCTCTCAGGTTCAAGCAATTCTCCTGTCTCAGCCTCCCAAGTAACTGGGATTACGGACGTTCACCACCACGCCCGGCTAATTTTTGTATTTTTAGTAGAGACGGGGTTTCACCATGTTTGGCCAGGCTGGTCCTGAACTCCTGACTTCAAATGATCCACCCATCTCAGCCGCCCAAAGTGCTGGGATTACAGGCGTGAGCCACTGAGCCTGGCCTGCAGTAGTTTTTTTTTGTTTTTTTTTTTTTAAGCGTAATGCAGGAAACAAAATGCTAAACACCAAATGTTTGAATCTAAGTGTAAGTGGTAACTGAGAATGTATTTCAAGGGTAAAAGGAACTCAAGTAAGTAAATGTGGATGTCTAGAAGAGTTAACTCATTCGTATTTCATAAGTGTTTAAGTAGATTTCAGATAAAATATATTTACTAAAACCTGGCTGGGTGTGGTGGTATACACCTATAGTCCCAGCTACTCGGGAGGCTGAGGCAGGAGGATCATTTGAGCCCAGGAGTTCAAGGTTACAGTGATCTGTGATCACACCTGGGTAACAGAGCGAGTCCTTGTTTCTAAAAAATTGAGTAGTTGACTGGGCACTTTGGCTCGTACCTGTAATCCCAGCACTTTGGGAGGCAGAGGCGGGTGGATCACCTGAGGTCAGGAGTTTGAGACCAGCCTGACCTGGTGAAACCCGCCCCTACCAAAAATACAAAATTAGTTGGGCATGGTAGTGCATGCCTGTAGTCCCACCTACTTGAGAGGACGAAGCAGGTGAATCGCTTGAACCCAGGAGGTGGAAATTGCAGTAAGCCAAGATCGCACCATTATACTCCAGCCTGGACAACAAGAGCATAACTCTGTCTCAAAAAATAATAATAATAATAATTAATTAATTAAATGAAATCTGTCAGCTCTTCATGGTCCTGGAATCCACCTAACACGCCTGTATTAATACTTGTGGGCATCAGATGACAGTATTGTAGACATTGTTTTGCTAGAGCACATCACACTAAAATATATATATAGTTGCCTAGAAGACACTAATGAGTGGTCACATATATGCGTAATAACCAGGAGGTAATCTTGCTAGACGAGGCAAAACTAAAACAGATTAAATATGCTTCATGGTCAGGAGTTCAAGCCCAGCCTGACCAACATGGTGAAACCCTGTCGCTACTAAATATATAAAACTTAGCCGGGCACGGTGGCATGCTCCTGTAGTCCCAGCTACTTGGGAGGCTGAGGTGAATTGTTTGAACCCAGGAGGCGGAGGTTGCAGTGAACCAAGATCACACCGCTGCACTCCAGTGTGGGCGACAGGGCAAGACTCTCTCTCTAAATAAATAAATAAAATATGCTTCAGGTTGGGCACAGTGGCTCACGCCTGTAATCCCAGCACTTTGAGAGGCCGAAGCAGGAGGATTACCTGAGGTCAGGAGTTCGAGACCAGCCTGCCAACGTGGCGAAACCCCGTCTCTACTAAAAATATAAAAATTAGCTGGGCATGGTGGTGCACACCTGTAATCCCAGCTACTCAGGAGGCTGAGGCAGGAGAATCACTTGAACCTGGGAGGCAGAGGTTGCAGTGAGCCGAGATCACGCCATTGCACTTCAGCCTGGGTGACAGAGCGAGACTCTGTCTAAAAAAAAAAAAAAAAAAAGCTTCATTGCTGCTCTTACTGGAATAATAGCACATGTGAACAAAATACAATACAGCATAATGAAGCCATAATAAAAATATTAGCAAATTATTTTGCAAAGTTTCAATCACAATTGGTTAATCAAAAGTAACACGGGCCATACTACTATTCCTGAAAGGTTCTCTTTTCTTTTTTCTTTTGAGATGGGGTCTTGCTGTTACCCAAGCTGGAGTGCGGTGGTGCGGTCATAGCTCACTGAAGCTTCGAGCTCCTGGGTGCAAGCAATCTTCCTGCCTCAGCCTCCTGAGTAGCTGGGACCACAGGTGTGTCCCACCATGCCAGTCTGGTATTTTATTTTTAGTAGAGCCTAGGTCTCATCATGTTGCCGAGACTGGTCTCCAATTCCTGGGCTCAAGCTGAAGTGTGAGCCACCTTCCCCGGCTCTGAAAGGTTTTGTATATATCACATTTTTGTAAGCTAACAAATTTTCTCTCTTTCTTTCTTTCCTTCCTTCCTTCCTTCTTTCTTTCTTTCTTTTTGGAGTCTCACTCTGTCACACAGGCTGCAGTGCAGTGGTGTGATCTCGGCTCATTTCAACCACCGCCTCCGGGGTTCAAGTGATTCTTCTGTCTAAACCTCCCAAGTAGTGGGATTACAGGCACGTACCACCATGCCTGGCTAATTTTTCTATTTTTAGTACAGATGGGGCTTCACCATGTTGGACAGCCTAGTCTTGAACTTTGGCCTCAGGTGATCGCTCGCTTCGGCCTCCCAAAGTGCTCGGATTACAGGCGTAAGCCACCGAGCCTGGCTGCAAATTTTCTAATGGCTAACTGTGTTAGAATCATGTACTCTTTAAAAGTCATTCAGTGCTAATAGCCTTCTAATGTATAGTAAATTGGAACAAGCACTCCAGAAAACAATATAGTGTTACTCAGTAACACATGCAATTTCTTTTCTTTTTTTTTTTGAGACAGAGTCTTGCTGTATGGCTCAGGCTGGAGTTCAGTGGCGTGATCTTGGCTTACTGCAACCTCCACCTCCCGGGTCCCGGTTCAAGCAATTCTCCTACCTCAGCCTCCCAAGTAGCTGGGATTACAGGCATGTGCCAGCATGCTCAGCTGATTTTTTTGTATTTTTAGTAGAGACAGGGTTTTCCCATGTTGGCCAGGCTGGTCTTGAACTCCTGACCTCATGATCCGCCCGTCTCAGCCTCCCAAAGTGCCGTTGCACCTGGCCGAATACACGCAATTTCTATGATACAGCAATTCCACCTGAGGAAGACAGGCTGGGCGTGGTGGCTCATGCTTCTAATCCTAGCACTTTGGGAGGCCTAGGTGGGAGGATCGCTTGAGCCTAGGAGTTCAAGACCACCCTGGGCAACATAGTGAGACCTAATCTCTAAAAAAAATAAACAAAATTAGCTGGACGTGATGGTACACGCCTGGAGTCCCAGCTGCTTGGGAGGCTGAGGTGGGAGGATAGCTTGAGCCTGGGAGGTTGAGGCTTTGCTGAGATCACACCACTGCACTCCAGCCTGGATGACAGAGTGAGATTCTGTCTCAAAAAAAAAAAAAAAAGAAAAGAAAAGAAACAAGAAACTTGTAGGATTGGAGGAGCCACACACATAAGAATTTTCACAGTAATACTGTAAATATACTCAGTTACTATGGTAGTCCAACAGCCATTGGAAACTTTAAAAAGAGAATATCATTTCATGTCATAAATGATAACTTACAACATAAAATTCAGGATAGTAGTTACTTCCAAGGGCAAGGAAGGAAATGAGGTTGAAAAAAGATATGTAGAGATAATCAATATGATTATAATAATAATGTTCCTTTAAGTAGGATAGTAGGTATACAGATGCTTTTTGTATCTGTGTGTATAAAATATTTGCTAACAAATGTAATATCTCATATCAATACATTAAATACCAATACATTAAAATAGCATAGCCAGGTACAGTGGCACGTGCCTGTAGTCCCAGCTACTCAGGAGGCTGAGGTGGGAGGATCGCTTGAGCCCAGGAGTTCTGGGCTGTATTGCACTGTGCCAATCAGGTGTCCACACTAAGTTTGACATCAATATGGTGACCTCCCGAGAGCAGGGACCACCAGGTTGCCTAAGGAGGGCTGAACCGGCCCAGGTCGGAAATGGAGCAGGTCAAAACTCCCATGCTGATCAGTAGTGGGATCTCGCCTGTGAATAGCCACTGCATTCCAGCCTGAGCAACATAGTGAGACCCCATCTCTTATTTAAAAAAAAATAAATAACATAAATGGTCTGGGTGCGGTGGCTCACGCCTATAATCTCAGCACTCTGGGAGGCCAAGGCGGGTGGATCATGAGGTCAGAAGTTCGAGACCAGCCTGGCCAATATGGTGAAACCCTGTCTGTACTAAAAATACAAAAAGTTAGCTGGGTGTGGTGGTGCGTGCCTGTAATCCCAGCTACTCAAGGTGCTGAGGCAGTAGAATTGCTTGAATTCCTCCGGGAGGTGAAGGTTGCAGTGAGCTGAGACCATGCCACAGCACTTCAGCATGGGCAACAGAACTAGGCTCTGTCTCAAAAAAAAAAAAAAGCATAAATGTCTTAAAAGAACACAGTGAACACAGTTTGAAATGTGATTCAATATAAACATTGGCATTCAAAATAAGTCATGTCATGGACATATGCCCATGATATGTCACATGAATAAAAGAAGTTGCAGAACATATATATAATTAGAGCCCCCATTTTTGAACAAAGAAATCTCTTTGTATGTCTACATACAGGTGTGGTATACGTCTATATATCTATGTCTATATATCCATATAAAAGAGGAAACTTTATTTATTTAGACAGGGTCTGACTCTGCAGGCTGGAGTGCAGCGGTGCCGTTTCAGCTCACAGCAATCTCCGCCTTCCAGGTTCAAGCACTGGAACTACAGGCATGAGCCACGACACCCAGCCTACGGCTATCCTTATAATGGAAAAGGTGGGTGAAATGTATATTACAAAGTGATATGATTACAGTATAAGAATTGCAGGGCTGGGCTCCATGGCTTACGCCTGTAATCCCAGCCCTTTGGGAGGCCAAGGTGGGTGTATCACCTGAGGTCAGGAGTTCGAGACCAGCCTGACCAACATGGCGAAACCCCATCTCCACTAAAAGTACAAAAAATAGCCGGGCATGGTGACATGCACCTGTAGTCCCAGCTACTCAGGAGGCTAAGACAGGAGAATCAATTGAACTTGGGAGGCGGACATTGCAGTGAGCGGAGATCATGCCACTCCACTCCAGCCTGGGCAACAGAGTGAGAATCCATCTGAAAAAAAACCAAAAAACAAAAAAAAAACTGTAGCATATTTGATCGAATCATCTTCTTCCTCCTCCTAGAAATTATGCAAAGGGGCAGGGAGATATGGTGGGGGAGAATGAGGCAGAAATCCCATATTCAGCCAAACTAGAAGACAAAAAGTCACTGGAAACTCCAAGACCTGCACAAGGGCTACGGAAGTTGTGTGGGAAGAGACACGTGCAGATCCCAGAAAACACCAGCAAAAACACTCTGAAGATGAGCCGCTCATGCTGCAGTGCAAAAATGTGTTGTTTGAAACAAGCAGAGCAGAGCAGGGAGAAAAAGGACTGAGGGTGAGTCTCAGTCAAGCAGAAAGGGAGTTGACACCCTTGCAGCCCACGGGGTGAAGGGCATTTCCCCTGGACTGAGCATCTCATGGGCAGAGCTAAGGTCCTGAAACCCAGCTTGCTCTCCCAGGGAGGGCATGGGAAAAGAATCAGCCTTCCAACTGAATTCAAGTTAAGGGTGTGTCAAACAATCTATTTTGGCCAGCATGGTGGTTCACGCCTATGATCCAAACACTTTGGGAGGCCAAGGTGAGAGGAGTGCTTGAGCGCAGGAATTCGACACTAGCCTGGTCATCATAGCAAGACTCTATTTCTCTCTCGATCTCTCTCTCTTTTTTTTTTAGACGGAGTCTTGCTCTGTCGCCAGGCTGGAGTGCAGTGGCGCGATCTCGGCTCACTACAACCTCTACCTCCTAGGTTCAAGCGATTCTCCTGCCTCAGCCTCCCCAGTAGCTGGGACTACGTGTGCCACCCCGCCCAGCTAATTTTTTTATTTTTAGTAGAGACGGGGTTTCACCACGTTGGCCAGGATGGTCTGGAGCTCTTGACCTCATGATCTGCCCGCCTCAGCCTCCCAAGGTGCTGGGATTAAACAGAGAGAGAGGCCGGGTGTGGTGGCTCCCGCTTATAATCCCAGCACTTTGGGAGGCTGAGGCAGGTGGATCACCAGGTCAAGAGATCGAGACCATCCTAGTCAACAAGGTGAAACCCAGTCTCTACTAAAAATACAAAAATTAGCTGGACATGATGGTGCATGCCTGTAGTCCCAGCTACTCGGGAGGCTGAGGCAGGAGAATTGCTTGAACCCAGGAGGCGGAGGTTGAGGTGAGCCGAGATCGTGCCATTGCAATCCAGTCTGGGCAACAACAGTGAAACTCCATCTCAAAAAAAAAAAAAGAGAGAGAGAGAGAAAGAGAGAGAGAGAGCCACTCACGCCTGTAATCCCAGCACTTTGGGAGGCCAAGGCAGGCGGATTGCTTGAATCCAGGAATTCGAGACCAGCCTGGGTGGCATGGCAAAACCCCATCTCTACAAAAAAAACCAAAAAAGGCCAAGCACGGTGGCTCATGCCTGTAATCTCAGCTACTTGGGATTTGAGGTATGAGAATCAATGAGGCATGAGAATCGTTTGAACCCGGAGGTGGAGGTTGCAATGAGCTGAGATCGCGCCACTGCACTCCAGCCTGGGCGGTAGAGTAAGTCTCTGTCTCAAAAAAAAAAAAAAAAAAAGAAAGAAAGTAGATGAAGAACTCACCAGAAATGCACTGGCTGTGCACCCTATGTGCAGTGATATTGGTGGGACTGGGCTGGGAGGAGAAGCCTTACAGGAGTAGTTTACAACAGTGCAAAGAAACAATAACAATAAGAATAAAAATAAAACAAAAAATAGAACACAGCAAAGGAGCCAGAGCTACACAAAAGCCACCAAGAGCCACACTGAATGACACAGTCTGACTGTGGCAACCCAAAACCTTCGCTTGTACTGAGAAGCTTGGAAAACTACCCTGGTCCTTCTTGCCTTTCCTTCAGAGAAGACCCTTGCAAATGATTGGTCCAGGAAAATACAGTTCATTCGATAATGGATTAAAGAAGGGGACACCTTTGTTGGGGGCTGAACTGTGTTCCCCCAAAATCCATATGTTGAAGTCTTAACTCCCTAGTACCTCAGAATGTGACTATATTTGTCTATATGTGGAGACAAGGATTTTTTTGTTTGTTTGTTTGTTTGTTTTTTGAGACAGAATCTCGCTCTATCGCCCGGGGCTGAAGTGCAATGGGGCAATCTCGGCTCACTGCAACCTCTCCTGCCTCAGCCTCCTGAGTAGCTGGGATTATAGGTGAGCACCACCACACCCAGCTAATTTTTATATTTTTTAGTACAGACGAGGTTTCACCACACTGGCCATATGCTTTGCCCGCCTCAGCCTCCCAAAGTGCTGGGATTACAGGCATGAGCCACCACACCCGGCTGGAGACAAGGTCTTTAAAGATGTGATTATGTGAATATGAGGTCTTTAGAGTGAGCCCTGACTGGTGTCCTTGTAAGAAGAGAAAATTTGCACATGGAGAAACATCAGAAGCTTGTCAGCGCATGGGGCACAGTGGCTCATGCCTGTAATCCCAGCACTTTTGGAGGCCAAAGTGGGCAGATCACTTGAGGACAGGTGTTTGAGACCAGCTGGGGCAACATGGCAAAACCACTTTTCTAATAAAACTACAAAAATTAGTCGGACGTGCAGCTACTCGTGAAGCTGAGGCAGGAGAACTGCTTGAACCCGGAGGCAGAGGTTGCCACTGCACTCCAGTGTGGGTGACAGAATGACACTCTCTCAAAAAAAAAAAAAGATCTGGGCTGGGCATGGTGGCTCACGCCTATAATCCCAGCACTTTGGGAGGCCGAGGCGGGCAGATCACGAGGTTAAGAGTTCGAGAACAGCCTGACCAACATGGTGACACCCCGTCTCTACTAAAAATACAAAAATTAGCTGGGCGTGGTGGTGCACGCCTGTAAACCCAGCTACTCAGGAGGCTGAGACAGTAGAATTGCTGGAACGGGGGAGGCAGAGGTTGCAGTGAGCCAAA
>NW_016107896.1:796070-803851 GCF_001604975.1 Cebus imitator | reverse complement strand
GCTAATTTTTTGTATTTTAGTAGAGGATGGGGTTTCACCATGTTGACCAGGATGGTCTCGATCTCTTGACCTCGTGATCCACCCGCCTCGGCCTCCCAAAGTGCTGGGATTACAGACGTGAGCCACCGCGCCCGGCCCGCCTCCCAGGTTTAAGTGATTCTCCTGGCTCAGCCTCCTGAGTAGTGGGATTACAGGTGCCTGCCACCATGTCCAGATAATTTTTTATTTTTAATAGAGACGGGCTTTCACCATGTTGGTCAGGCTGCTCTCAAACTCCAAGTCATCTGCCTGCCTCAGGCTCCCAAAGTGCTGGGATTACAGCCATCAGTCACTGCACCCAGCCATACACACGTTATTAAAACTAAAAGTTTAAAAACAAAGGAAAATGAAAAATTACCCAGAGACAGTCCCTGTTAAAACATTTTGATGTATAGCCTTCTGTCCTTTATTGACACATATCTATTTGGGAAGATTTAACAAATCTTTAATAAAATGTATTTTCATGTACATATTTCTTTTTTGAGATGGAGTCTCACTCTGTCACCCAGGCTGGAGTGCAATGGCATGATCTCGGCTCATTTCAATCTTCACCTCCTGGTTCAAGCAATTCTCCTACTTCAGCCTCCTGAGTAGCTGGGATTACAGGTGCGAGCCAGCATGCACAGGTAATTTTTATATTTTTAGTAGAGGGGGTACACCATGTTGGTCAGGCTGGTCTTGAACTCCTGACTTTGTGATCTGCCCACCTCAGCCTCCCAAAGTGCTGGGATTACAGGTGTGAGCCACTGTGCCCAGCTCACGTATATATTTTTTCACTCTCCTTTTATAATATATACATTTGGGGAAGTTTGCAAAAATGAGAATATTCTAACCTTTTAAAATATAGTTTGAGTTAATATATTTTAATGTAGACTAGGTACAGTGGCTCACACCTGTAATCCCAGCCTTTGGGAGGCTGAGGTAAGCAGATCACTTGAGCCCAGGAGCTCAAGACCAGCCTGGGGGAAAAAAAATATAAAAATTAGCTGGCATGGTGGTGTACACCTGTGGTCCCAGCTACTTGGGAGGCTGAGGTGGGAGGATCACTTGAGCCCAGAAGGCAGAGGTTGTGTTGAGCCGAGATCATGCCAGTGCCCTCCAGACTGGGCAACTGAACAAGACATCATCTTGAAAACATAATTTTTTTGATGCATATTCTCTGTCCTTTTTTGTATAGACCCACAGGGAATATTTCAAAAGTGAGAACTTATTATACATGCTATTCAAAATGTTTTTTCCCCTTATCAAGAACACCTATTTATGTATTTAATATGCTTCCATTACCTTTTTTTTTTTTTTTTTTTTTTTTTTGAGTCTCGCTCTTGTCCCCTAGGCTGGAGTGCAATGGTGCGATCACGGCTCACTGAAACCTCCGCCTCCTGAGTTCCAGTGATTCTCCCGCCTCAGCCTGCCGAGTAGCTGGGATTACAGGTGTCCACCACCATGCCCCTTTAGTTTTTGTATTTTCAGTAGAGACAGGGTTTCACCACTTTGGCCAGGCTGGTCTCCAACTCCTGACCTCAGATAATCCACCCTCTTTGGCCTCCCAAAGTGCTGGGATTACAAGTGTGAACCACTGTGCACAGCCTTACCACTGTGCACAGCCTTTTTTTTTTTTTTCCTCAGGAGTTTCGCTCTGTTGCCCAGGCTGGAGTGCAGTGACACAATCTTGGCTCAATGCAACCTCTGTCTCCAGAATTCAAGCAATTCTCATGCCTCAGTCTCTCGAGTAGCTTGGATCACAGATGTGCACCACCATGCCAGGCTAATTTTTGTATTTTTACACAGATGGTTTCACCATGTTGGCCAGGATGATCTTGAACTCCTGACCTCAAGGGATCCACCCGCCTCAGCCTCCCAAAGTGCTGGGATTACAAGCGTGTGCCACCATGCCTGGCCTCCTCGTAACATTTTAAACAGCAGTTATAATAAATCTGCATGAATACCATTTAATGCCTATGGAACTAATACAGCTAGTGCTCGACTTACGACCACGGTCGGGACCAGGGACCGGTCGTAACACAATTTGGTTGTAAGCTGAATAGGCTATATGTACAGTTGAAATGGTGCACGCGGAGATGGTAGTGCTGCCGGAAGCTGTCCACACTGTCGTACGCCCAGCTGGGCAACGTTTGCGCTGCCAGACGCGGAGCAGTTGTGTCTAGCGATTGTGGTCGTAAAGTCGAATGGTCGTAAGTTGCATAGGTCGTAAGTCGATCAATACCTGTAACTAGTCTTCTATTGTGCAGTGCTACTAGTCACATATATAGATGTTTTCGTGATTCTCACATACACAAACCCACCTAAAAGCATTATATACCCAGATACTCATTGCAGCCTGAATACCAAGTTGGGAACAACTTAACTTAAACATCAGTCAGCAGGTGACCGGTTAGTTTTTCTTGTTTTGTTTTTGAGATGGGGTCCGCTCTGTTTGTTCATCCAGGCTGGAGTGCAGTGGCAAGATCATAGCTGACTGCAACCTCCGCCTCCAGGATTCCAGCGATCCTCCCACCCGTCTCCCGAGTAGCTGGGACCATAGGTGCATACCACTATGCCTGGCTAATTTTTGTATTCTTTGTATAGGTGGAGTCTGGTTATGTTGCCCAGGCTAGTCTCGAACTCCAGGGCACAAATGATCCTCCTGCCCTGGCCTCCCAAAGTGCTGGGATTATAGAAGTGAGCCACTGTGTCCTGGCCCCAAGGAACATCACGTAGCTATTAACAAGGACTTCCCATTAGTCTTGATATGCCACAATCTCCAAGACACTTAGTACAACACACCCTACAATGTGTATTATGAATTGCCCTTTGTGTGGGGAAATGATTATATTCATACATAAGTTTATAAATTCGGAAAGCATTATGAAAATTCCGAGTATCCAGAGGTAACTGTGCTTGTCTCTAGTGTTGAACTAGAGGCGGGAGGAAGATTTAATTTTCACCACATGCCCTTTGGTGCCTTTTGAATTCAGAACAATTTCTATTATCTATTAAAAATAAAATACAGGCTGGGCGCGGTGGCTCACGCCTGTAATCCCAGCATTTTGGGAGGCCGAGGTGGGTGGATCACAAGGTCAAGAGATGGAGACCATCCTGGCCAACACGGTAAAACCCTGTCTCTACTAAAAATACAAAAAATAGCTGAGTGTGGTGGTGTGTGCCTGTAGTCCCAGCTACTTGGGAAGCAGGAGAATCACTTAAACCCGGGAGGCAGAGGTTGCAGTGAGCCAAGATCGCGCCTCTGCACTCCAGCCTGGCCACAGAGCAAGACTCCATCTCGAAATAATAAATACGTAAATAAAAATAAAAATAAAAATAAAATACTGGCCGGGGTGGTTTACGCCTGTAATCCCAGTGCTTTGGGAGACCGAGGTGGGAAGATCACTAAAGCTAAGGAGTATCACTTGAGCTCAGGAGTTTGAGACCACCCTGGGCAACAAAGTGAGCACCCGTGTTTACAAAAATGACACATCACGTGTTACTGAATCCCTGGTATTTGGCGGGACAGTGGATACTGGGAACAACTGTGGAGCTCTTTGGAAATGTACCTTAAAAGGGAGGCCTTTCAAAGGCTGGACACCATGACTCTACAAGGGTGTTTTCAAATCTGCCATAAGGGCCCAACATCTCAGCAGCATCCTGAGCCCTAACGGATGGACAGGTTCTGAGGTCTCAACACCCATCGCACCAGTTCTGCAGCTTTCTAAAGGCATCCAGCACTTTCCACCTTTCTATCGTCATCCTCGCTGGGCCTTACAGCACCGCATGATCCCGGGGGAGGGTGCTTATCAGTCTCCTCTGTGTGTCCCCATGGCACCTAGGGCACCGTCAAGCGCACGGTCCAGAAAGCTTCAATGAAAAGGATAAAGACAGCAAGGGAGCCGGGCGCGGTGGCTCACGCCTGTAATCTGAACACTTTGGGAGGCTGAGGTGGGTGGATCACCTGAGGTCAGGAGTTCAAGACCAGCTTGGGCAACATAGTGAGATCCCCATCTCTACAAAAAAATCAAAAATTAGCAGTGCATGGTCTGTAGTCCCAGCTACACGGGAGACTGAGGCAGGAGGACAGCTTGAGCCCAGGAGGTTAAGGTTGCAGTGAGACATGTTCATGCCACTGCACTCTAGCTTGGGCGACAGAGTGGGACCCTTTCTCAAAAAAAGAAAAAAAAAAAACAAAAGGAAGTAGAAGGGAAAAACATAACTATTTACGCTGGACATGGTGGCACTTGCCTATAATGCCAACTACTCAGGAAGCTGAGGCAGGAGGATCACTTGAGCCCAGGAGTTCAAATCCAGCCTAGGAAATATATTGAGATGCCATCTCCAATAAATAGGTAAAATAACCATCACAGAAGTGAAGATGAAGCTAAAAAGAGCAAAAATAGGCCAGGCGCGGTGGCTCATGCCTGTAATCCCAGCACTTTAGGAGGCTGAGTTGGGCGGATTACAAGGTCAGGAGTTTGAGAGCAGCCTGGCCAATATGGTGAAACCCCGTATTTACTAAAAATACAAAAATTAGCCGGGCGTGGTGGTGGGTGCCTGTAGTCCCAGCTACTCGAGAGGCTGAGGCAGGAGAATCCCTGCTTTCTCATTTTTATACTTTATATTGTTTTGATTTTTTCTCTAATTTCATTTAATTCCTTTTGTTTATATTGTTTGCTTTTCTCATTTTTATACTTTATATTGTTTTGTTTGTTTGTTTTGAGAAAGAGTCTCGCCTGTCGCCCAGGCTGGAGTGCAGTGGTGCGATCTCAGCTCACTGCAACCTCCCAGGCTGGAGGTCAGTGGTGTGATCTCGGCTTACTGCAACCTTTGCCTCCCAGGTTTTTTTTTTTTTTTTTTTTTTNGGATCACCTGAGGTCAGGAGTTCAAGACCAGCCTGGCCATCATGGTGAAACCCCATCTTAAAAAAAAAAAAAAAAAAAAACAGCAAGGGAAGGAGACTGAGGGGCAGACCGCGCGAGTAGGGGCGGGAGGAGGCCCACCCTACGCCCTGCCCCCAGCAGAGCACAAGCCCAGCTCGCGTCCCGAGCTCCCGGGTCCGCAAAGCCGGGCCCCGCTTAACCGCGACACGCCGGAGCCCAGGAGCATGGACTGCCGAGCTCCTCCCGTGCGCAATGACGTCGGGACTGCGGCGCGAGGGGTGGGGCCTCAGCCGCTTTGCAGCCACGGACCAATGAGCAGGCGCCGGACGACCCGTGGCCCAATGGTGGCGGCGCGCGGGCACGCTGGGGGCGGGCCGGGCGCGCCGACTTTTCCAGAAGACCCGGATAGTGCCTCCCGGCCACGCCGCGCCGGCTCTGAGCTTTCCGCACGCCGAGTCGCTTCCTTTTCCTCCGCTGGAGCAGCTATGGCGGCGGTCAAGACCCTGAACCCCAAGGCCGAGGTGGCCCGAGCACAGGCGGCACTGGCGGTCAACATCAGCGCGGCGCGGGGTCTGCAGGACGTGCTGAGGACCAACCTGGGGCCCAAGGGCACCATGAAGATGTAAGGCGGGGCTGGCGGGAGGGCCGGGCGGGCACCGCGCGCCGCCGCTGACCTGGGCCCTGGGCCGCGGACTAGAGCCCGCCGCCTCGGGGCTCCGCAGCCATCCTTTCCTGCGTCCTCCCTGGCCGGTCCTGTTCCCTGCTAAGCCTCACCGTCCCGGCCATTTCTCCCTGCGTCGATGTCGTCTCCGTGGAGAACAAAGCGGCTCTAGTGCGCGGCGTTCCCCTTCCTCTGGGGCTTCCAGGCACCCTGAGGATTCGGCACAATCTCTGCTGGGACAGGGTGGGCACTACTGTCCTGCCTGCGGGAGATAACTAGCCCCATATCCCCGGCTCCCTAACATCTGGGAAAAGCCTGTTTTCTAATGGGACTTTTAAATTTAGTTTTTGTTGAAAAAGTCAGTCTGATTCATCTCTTCCTCTTAAACAGGCTTGTTTCTGGCGCTGGAGACATCAAGCTTACTAAAGACGGCAACGTGCTGCTTCACGAAATGGTGAGAGGTGCTCTGCTAGGTCAAAAAGGTCTTGATTTTCCGTACAATGTTTGCTTTGTAGAAAGATTTGCAATGTCCATTTTCAGGGTAGGAGAACATTCAGAAGTGGCATGTATTCAGTAATAGTGCTGACAGTGCCTGGAGTGGGACAGCCCTGTCTTTGAATCTCTACATTTTTGCCATTTACAGCCCGAGTTAAAGGACTGTCATTGTATATTAAAGTTAATTATAAGAAAATCTGAAAAATGAAGAGTGATGTTGACACAATCACATGGGCAAAATGTGTAAGGGTGGTTTTTCTTTTCTTTAAGGTGGAGTCTCACTCTGTTGCCCAGATATAGTGGAGTGGCACAATCTCGGCTCACTGCAATGTTCGCCTCAAGGGTTCAAGCGATTCTCCTGACTCAGCCTACTAAGTAGCTGGGATTACATGCTCATGTCAGCATGCCCGGCTAATTTTTGTTTTTTTATTTTGTTTTTTTTGAGACGGAGTCTTACTCTGTTGCCCAGGGCAGGAGTGCAATGGTGTGATCTCCCCTCACCACAACCTCCACTTCCTGTGTTCGAGCAATTCTCCTGCCTCAGCCTCCGGAGTAGTTGGGATTACAGGCACATGCCACCATGCCTGGCTACATTTTTGTATTTTTAGTAGATGCAAAGTTTGACCATGTTGGCCAGGCTGGTCTCGAACTCGTAACCTTGTTATCTGCCCGCCTTGGCCTCCCCCAAAGTGCTGCGATTACAGGCCTGAGCCACTGCTCCCAGCCTAATTTTTGTATTTTTAGTAGAGACAGGGTTTCGCCATGTTGGCCTGGCTGGTCTTGAACTCCTGACTTCAGGTGATCTACCTGTCTCAGCTTCTCAGAGTCCTGGGGTTACCAGGTGTGAGCCACTATGCCTGACCGGTTTTTTTCTTATGAAAACACCAGTTTCTCTGTTACATCTCCATCTCCAACTGGAAGGAAGAGAAATCTGTCTCTTTGATTTAACATTTTAAAAGTCTTAGGGATGGAGAATATGGATTATTGAGGGGAGTATGAGTTTTACTCTTCCCTAAATTCCCAAAACTTAGCAATTCAAATCCAAGAAAAGGAAATTATTTCCGGCTGATTTGAGTTCAGAGTAATATTTAAGGTTTTTCTAGTAGTATACCATGTCACCAATATCCAGATGAAATATCTTTGTAAGGACTTGCTGACCTAGGAGGTGTAGTTTCTGTTTGCTTTTTGTTTGTTTTTCATTTTTTGCCCAGATTTTACAACTGGGTACTTCCTAAAATGAAAGCTCAACAGCCTCCACTGTTACTCTGCAGTGACCAAATAATTTAAAAGGAAAGGTCAGGTGTGGTAACTCATGCCTGTAATCCCAGCACTTTGGGAGGCCAAGGCAGGTAGATCCCTTGAACTCAGAAATTCAAAAGTAGCCTGGGCTACATGGCAAAATCCTGTCGAGATTGTGCCACTGCACTCCACCCTAGGTGACAGAGTGACAGAGTGAGACTGTCTCCAAAAAATATATGTATGTATATTAAATTTGGGTTTTAGTGTGAGAAATACAGCATATGTAGAGAGAAGCACATTGAACATTCACAATTCAAGTAATTATAGGCCGAGCGTGGTGGCTCATGCCTGTAATTCTACTACTTTGAGAGGCCGAGGCAGGCGGATTATCTTTGGTCGGGAGTTCAAGACCAGCCTGACCAATGTGGAGAAACGCTGTCTCTGCTAAAAATACAAAATTACCAGCACTTTGGGAGGCC
>NW_016107896.1:794738-795810 GCF_001604975.1 Cebus imitator | reverse complement strand
CAAAATTAGCCGGGGCGTGGTAGCGCACACCTGTAATCCCAGCTGCTCAGGAGGTTGAGGCAGGAGAATCGCTGGAACCCGGGAGGTGGAAGTTGCAGTGAGCCAAGAGCATACTGTTGCATTCTAGCCTGGGCAACAGGAGCAAAACTCCTTCTCAAAAACAAAAAAGAAAAAAGAAATAATTATAAAATGGACACAGGCCACCACCACTGTAGCTAAGAAATAAATTGTTGCTGTCACCTCAGAATTCCCCTCCCACGACACTTTTATCTAGTCTCCAGAAATCTGTTTTTTAGTTTTCTTTGAAAAAATGACAAACCTACAAATATAATAATTATAATGTGTGTGCCCTTTACCTAGATTCACCAGTTGTTTACATGTTGCTCCATTTATTTTCTATTTTTCCCCTGAATCATTTGAAATTAAGTCGCAGATACGCCATTTTACCTCTGAATACTGTTTTTTTGGCTTTTATTTAAAAAAAAAAAAAAAAAAAAAACACGGTTTTGCCATGTAACCCAGGCTGGTTTTGAATTCCTGAGTTCAAGCGATCCACCTGTCTTGGCCTCCCAAAGTGCTGGGATTAAGGTGTGAGCTATTACAAGTAGCCTTTCCTTTTAAATTAGTTGGTCACAAACAACAAAAATAAAACAACAACAACAACAAAAAAAAGAAAAATAAATTAGTTGGTCATTACAGAGTAATAGTGGAGGCTGCTGAACTTTTATTTTTAGAGGTACTTGTCTTATTCTCACCAGAGCCCTATACTTGCCATAAAGAGGCAAGGATGTAAAATGTGTTACTGTTAACTGTTAGCTATGTCATCTTGAGTAAACTTTTACTGAGCCTCAAGCTTCCTCATCTGTAAAGTAGAGATAAGCCGGGAAATAAATTACACGTGAAAATGTTTCGATCATTATAACTGCATGTGCATGATAGCTAATTGTGAGTTTCTAATTGAAGTAATTTGTAGCCAAACACTTGGGTAGCTTTTTTTTTTTTTTTTTTTTTTTTTTTTTCAGTAAGTGCACTTAATTCTTTTTTTTTTTTGAGACAGAGTTTCGCTCTTGTT
>NW_016107896.1:790986-792897 GCF_001604975.1 Cebus imitator | reverse complement strand
AGAGACGGGGTTTCACCATGTTGACCAGGATGGTCTCGATCTCTTGACCCTCGTGATCCACCTGCCTCGGCCTCCCAAAGTGCTGGGATTACAGGCTTGAGCCACCGCGCCCGGCCGTTACCAGTATTTTTAATAAAACAGGAATGTTAATGATTCTTTGGGAACAGATAGAGATTTCAGAAATGTAAATGACTTCAGTTGTTTACATATAATGTATTCTGTCTGCTCATAGAAAAAGACTTTAATCTGCGTAGAGATTGTAAAGTGAAGAAACTGTCTGCTTTAGCCTTCTGAAAAGCAACATGTTTCTACCGCCGCAAATTGAATTTACTTAATGGTTATGCTCCTCCTATTGCAGGCTGTAGTGGACTCCATTTTGGCCATTAAAAAACAAGATGAGCCTGTTGATCTCTTCATGATTGAGATCATGGAGATGAAACATAAATCTGAAACTGATACAAGGTAGGTAGTAGAATACTATGAAATACTAATGGTCAGGTGTGGTGGCTCACACCTGTAATCCCAGCACTCTGGGAGGCTGAGGTGGGCGGATCACCTGAGGCCAGGAGTTAAAGACCAGTCTGGCCAACATGGGGAACCCCTGTCTCTGCTAAAATTAAAAGATTAGCTGCGCGTGTAATCCCAACTACTCGAGAGGCTGAGGCAGGAGAATGGCTTGAAACTGGGAGGTAGAGGTTGCAGTGAACTGAGACTACACCATTGCACTCCAGCCTGGGTGATAAGAATGAAACTCCATCTCAAAAAAAAAAAAAAAGTGTGTTTAGAAATTTAGGGGTGGTGGCTCATGCTTGTAATCCCAGCACTTTGTGGGGGGCTGAGGCAGGCATATCACAAGGTCAGGAGTTTGAGACCAGCCTGTCCAACACAGTGAAACCCCATCTCTACTAAAAATATGAAAATTAGCTGGGCGTGGTGGTGAGTGCCTGTAATCACAACTACTTGGGAGGCTGAGGCAGGAGAATCGCTTGAACCTGGGAGGTGGTTTGCAGTGAACCGAGATTGTGCCGCTGCACTGTGGCCTGGGTGACCAAGCTAGACTTCATCTCCAAAAACAAAAAATAAATTTTAGGGGTGCTTTGTACAATATATATTATTGGCAAATTTTTTAATGTCTTTGGATATAAAATATATATCTGAAGATATAACTTGGATAAATTGCTAGATGAATATTGTTTGTACTTTTAGCAATATTTTCTCCTGAAATAAGGTGAATGTTGTATTTATGGTTAGAATGATTCTGAAAAGTGAACATCATCAGTCATTGGGCGTTTATTGAATTACTAGGTGCAAAGCATAATGAGAAAAAGTTTGATTAAAAAAAGAAAAAAAATTTTTTTTTCCAAAGACCTAGTTAGAAAACAAATTTGTGTTTGTTTTTCTTTTCTTTTTGTGGAGAATGGAGTCTCTATTCTCCAGGCTGTTGCCCAAGCTGATTTTTGAATTCATGGAATCAAGATGTCCTCTCTGCCTCCCCAAGTGCCAGGATTACAGGCACTTGGCAGAAAACATGTTTTTAAAGGACATCACCACAGTTTGACAGCTTATATTGAGACTGTCTCTGCAGACTTGCCTATACAGCATACGATCTTCAAGTAATTCAAGAAATAAAGCTGAATGCATGAAAATTATTAATACTTTCTCAGTTCAGTGTTTAACATGTTATACATGTCTGGAAATCCATAACCATAATTTTGTGTACGTTTGAACAGCTTAATCAGAGGGCTTGTTTTGGACCACGGAGCACGGCATCCTGATATGAAGAAAAGGGTGGAAGATGCGTACATCCTCACATGTAACGTGTCATTAGAATATGAAAAAACGTAAGTTTATAGCCCCTTAACAGTGAAATGGAGGAGCTTCGTATTTTAAGTGAGTTACTTTTTTTTTTTT
>NW_016107896.1:788140-790931 GCF_001604975.1 Cebus imitator | reverse complement strand
GAGTGCGATGGCATGATCTTGGCTCACCGCAACCTTCACCTCCCAGGTTCAAGTGATTCTCCTGCCTCAGCCTCCTGAGTAGCTGGGATTACAGGCATGCGCCACCGTACCTAGCTGCTTTTGTATTTTTAGTAGAGATGCAGTTTCTCTATGTTGGTCAGGCTGGTCTCAAACTCCCAACCTCAGGTGATCCGCCCACCTCAGCCTCCCAAAGTGCTGTGAGCTACGGCGCCTGGCTTAAGTGAGTTACTTTTTTGTGAAACTTCATTGCCCACTGTAAGAATAATAATCCTCAAATTGGTTTGTGAAAGTTACCGAAAACAGCCTCTGAAGCTGTAACAAGGGGAAGGATTGGAGCTCATTGAACTGTTTTTTAAACCTTAGGACTAATCCAGTTTCAGAAACTACTTTCTTCTCAAAAAATGTTTCCCTGTTTTCTGTAAATTTTTTTTTTCTTAATAGAGAAGTGAATTCTGGCTTTTTTTACAAGAGTGCAGAAGAGAGAGAAAAACTTGTAAAAGCTGAAAGAAAATTCATTGAAGATAGAATTAAAAAAATAATAGAACTGAAAAGGAAAGTCTGTGGTGATTCAGACAAAGGATTTGTTGTTATTAATCAAAAGGTGAGAATGAAAATGCAGTGTATAAACTAAGTGTAGTATATGTCATCCTTTTTACTTTTAAGGTGAAAGATGTTGAAACTAATTTTTATTTTTGTTATAGGGAATTGATCCCTTTTCCTTAGATGCTCTTTCAAAAGAAGGCATAGTTGCTCTGCGCAGAGCTAAAAGGAGAAATATGGAGAGGTATGGGTAGCAGATTTATCTGATTAATTTGACTTTTACTCATTTTGCAAGTGATTTGGGATTATTTCTTTTTCCTTATACTTTATTTTCAGGGTTTTCAACTGTACAATTACTTGGCATTAACTATATTCACATTATTGTGCACCCGTCAGCACTGCCCATCTGTAGGACTTTTTCATTATTACAAACTGAAACTGTAAACCCATTAAATAGTTACTTCCTGCAGATGCAGTTGCTGATAAAGAAAAAAAAAAGTTACTCCCCATTTCTCCCTCCCCCTTGTCCCTTGTAAACATTATTTTACTTTTTGTCTCTGAATTCAGTATACTTTCTCCCAAACAGCTCACCACAATAAAAAACTTTTTTTAAAAAATGTATTATTTTTTGAGACAGTCTTCCTCTGTTGTGCAGTGGCATGATCTTGGTTCATTACAACTTCAGCTTCCTGGGTTCATAGGATTCTCATGCCTCAGCCTCCCAAGTCGCTGGGATTACTTGTGTCTGCCACCATGCTTGCTGAATTTTTAAAAATTCTTTTGAGACAGAGTCTCGCTCTGTCGCCCAGGCTGGAGTGCAGTGGCATGATCTCTGCTCCCTGCAGCCTCCACCTCCCGGGTTCATGCAATTCTCCTGCCTCAGCCTCTCGAGTAGCTGGGATTCCAGGTGCACACCACCACATCCAGCTAATTTTTGTATTTTTAGTAGAGACGGGGTTTCACCATGTTGGTCAGGCTGGTCTCGAACTCCTGACCTCGTGATCCACCTACCTTGGCCTCCAAAAGTGCTGATATTACAGGTGTGAGCCACCACGCCCAGCCGTGTTTTGTTTTTTCAGTAGAGATGGGGTTTTGCCATGTTGGCTAGGCTGGTCTCAAACTCCTGGCCTGAAGTGATCCAACCACCTCAGCCTCCCAAAGTGTTGGGATTACAGGCATAAGCCATCATGCTCAGCTAATAAAGAGCTGTTGTTCACCTTTTGATTTCATTTGCTGACTTGGGGGGAGTGATTTAAATGGAGGGTTAAGAGAAAGTGCTAGTTTTCAGCTGGTTGATGGCAAATGGAAAGGCTTAGGTTAAAGTGCATTTTAAAATGTAATTTTGTTTGTAATTCTGAAAAATTTCTTTCTAAAAGTTACTGGTCTTCTCTTTGAATTTCACTGGTAACATCTTTTCACAAATGCTATTTTAGGTTGACTCTTGCTTGTGGTGGGGTAGCCCTGAATTCTTTTGATGACCTAAGTCCTGACTGCTTGGGACATGCAGGCCTTGTATATGAGTATACATTGGTAAGTGTAGTTTCTTCTTGAAGGTAATATAAGTTTTTAGCTCATGAATTATTTTTGTTTTGTTTGTTTATTTGAGGTGGGGTCTTCTTCCTACCTGGGCTGGAGTGCAGTGGAGTGATCACAGCTCACTGCAGCCCTATCTTCCTGGGCTCAAGTGGTCTTCCATCCTCCCGCCTCAGGCTCCTGAGCAAATGGGATCACAGACGTGTGCTACAATGCCTGGCTAATTTTTTTTTGTAATTTTCGTAGAAACAGGGTCATACCGTGTTGCCCAGGCTGGTCTTCACCTTCAGCCTCCCAAAGTGCTGAGATTACAGGCATGAGCCACTATGCCTGGCTGATGAAGTTTTTAGCAGAAAAATTAATTGAAATTCAGGAACAGTTTTTTGTTTATATACATTTTGAAGGTTTATCTATAGTAATGGGAAGTCATTGGTGTGGAAAATCACGTGATTTTGCAAAAAGAGATAATTTGTTTTAATGTGATCAAGTTTGTTCCTTATTATGCTACTTGTCATTCTCTGCAATGGCACAAATCCTGTTTTTGAAAATCATATTTCTTCTACACATAGGGAGAAGAGAAATTCACCTTTATTGAGAAATGTAACAACCCTCGTTCTGTCACATTATTGATCAAAGGACCAAATAAGCACACACTCACTCAGATCAAAGATGCAGTAAGGGATGGCTTGAGGGCTGT
>NW_016107896.1:783058-786500 GCF_001604975.1 Cebus imitator | reverse complement strand
GCAGAAGCCCTGATGAAATATAAGCCCAGTGTAAAGGGCAGGGCACAGCTTGGCGTCCAAGCATTTGCTGATGCATTGCTCATTATTCCCAAGGTTCTTGCTCAGAACTCTGGTTTTGACCTTCAGGAAACATTAGTTAAAATTCAAGCAGAACATTCAGAATCAGGTCAGCTTGTGGGTGTGGACCTCAACACAGGTAAGAGAGTGCAACTGTTTGTAGGGGGGGAAACTAGATATAATACATGTGAGTTGAAACCAGGAAAGATTAAAAATGGGACCAAAAAAAAATCTTTTGCTTTGCAATTTGACACCAGTACTGTTAGGGAACTCTGGGTTCTCTAAAATGGGATAAACTAGGATATTAATAAAAAATGGAATGACTAGTTCTTATAATTAAGGGAATAGAGTAGATATGAATACTTTTGGGATACAGTTTTGTTGGAGATGCTGAGTGGTGGTAGATGGTTCAGATTAATGTTGAAAGATTTTCATACTGTATTGCCTTACACAGTCTTTAATCAAGTACTATGATAAGAAAATAGATATGGTCATTATATTCATGGGTGAAAAACAGCTAAAGATAGCAAATAATGCCAGAAAAGGGGATCTAGAAAGCTAATGAAATGGTGACAGCCTTAATCTTAAGTCCCTGTAAGAAAACAACACATACTATACAAGTACACAGTAGGAGACAGATAATGGGTACATCCATGCAGTATGTGCGAGACCTGTTGTCAACATTATTTAATAGAAAAGGTTTCTGGAATGAGAGAAATGATAGTCCATTTTAGCTAAATTATAGTTGAAGTGCTCTACTTTAGTATGGGTAAACAGAAATGTATCCAGAAGAAGAGAGGGGTGTTCAGGTCTTTTAAGTAGAAGTCAGACGCTCATCAAATATTGTGAATAGGGGTCATGATTTAGAGTAGAAAATTGGGCTAACAGAGAAGGTTTGAATTCTCATAGTTAATACTGGAGGAAATAAGTCATCAGTGATAAGCAAAGCCGCACACAATATTTTTGGTTCTTATTGACTGATCTAAGATTTGGTTGCCTTTTAGGTGAGCCAGTGGTAGCAGCAGAAGTAGGCGTATGGGATAACTATTGTGTAAAGAAACAGCTTCTTCACTCCTGGTAAGTTTGGGAAAATGAAAACTTAAACTGTTAGAGAATCATCATATGCTTTTCATTTAGTGTGTTTTGTTTAGTTGTTCCTTTTCCTCCATGAATAATGTAATCAGCTGGAAGTATGGAAACTAAACTAGCCAGAGCTTTGATGTGTAGAGGGAAGGGGGAAATTTAATTGGATGTAATGTGTGCAGCTTAGTTGGAAGTGGGTAGTTTAGTCAAATTAGGGCTTCTAATCATCTAAGCCATGTAATTTTTGTCACCCTTTCAGCACTGTGATTGCCACCAACATTCTCTTGGTTGATGAGATCATGCGAGCTGGAATGTCTTCTCTGAAAGGTTGAATTGAAGCTTCCTCTGTATCTGGATCTTGAAGACTCTGCAAAGTGATCCTGAGGAATACAGCTGTGGAATTTTTGTCCAAGCTTCAAATGATTTTCAAAGGAATTTTCCCATATGAAAAAAGAGAACACTGGCATCTGTTGAAATTCAGAAGCTCTGAAATTATAATGACAGTATTTTATTTTAATTGCACTGAAGTGTACACACTTTAAAGCAGGTCTTTCACCCAGTGAACAGGATGCTTTGCTTTAGCAGCAGTGACATAAAATTCCATGTTAGATAAGCATATGTTGCCTACCTTGTTATTAAATATTCCTTGAAAAACAGATTTTAATGGTTTAATAATTTCATGTGGATGTATGTTAAATTACCAACAGTACCCTACTGATACAAGCATTTGGTTTTAAGATTTTTATGCTAATCTAACGTTTAAGTAATTTAAAATTTTGAAAGCCTCCCTGTTAGTATAAATTTCTGAGTAAATTCATTGGATCAGATAGACTTTTTATGCTTTTGAAATGGCTTTGCTAAAATGCTCCCACCAAGTTAAGTTGTAGGAAATGGGAAGAGGAGTAAACTAGAGGCAAGGGAGTTGAGAGAGCTGCAAGTGTAAAGGTGCAAAAACAGAAGAGGCAGAGGCAAAAAAATAGTGGAAGGCGTGGTGACTAAGGGATAGGGTTATTGGTGAAATTCGAGATTTGCAGGCTGTATTTTCAAACTTATGAAATTTTGCTTATGCAAAATACTCATTCCCAAACCTCTCGCGTCATATTTTTCTCACCCAAATTACTACGTTGCCACGAGATTGTTTATATAGCTGGTCTGCCTCTGCAGTCCTTGAAGGTGAAGTTGTGTTATTAGGTTGTGTATTTTGAGGGCTGCGCAGTGGCCTGCAGTGAGTGTGCAATAAATGTTAAGTTGAAACCTTTGTGGTCTTGCAATGGTGTAACGCACAAAAGCAATCTCAAAGGGAATGTAAACTGTCCAACGGTTCAAAAAAGTAGTGAAGGGGCTTCTAGGACGGCAGGGACCCTCAGCATGCTGTTTCTTAATTTCCTGGGCGGCCCTGCAGGTGGTGTAGCCAGTCCTCCGCCTCGCGGCCGTCAGATTCCCCCTCCTAAACTGTCGGGTGCTGGGCGGGCGGTGGAGCTGCGTGCATGCGTGCGTCGGGGGCGGTGACCGGCGCCGTGCGTGCATGCGTGCGTAGGCGGCGGCGACCGACGCGGTGCGTGCATGCGTGCGTACGGGGCGACTACTCCGGGCGCATGCGCAGCGGGGCTGTGGGTGTGCGCGGCGTACGGCACCGCGCCAGTCCTGATGCCAACATGGGTGGTTCGGCGCAGCTGGTGTTCCTGCTGTCGCTCCTGGTGAGCTCGTGGCTCGGGCTAGGTCAGTGAGCCGTCCGTCCGTATCGGGGGCGCTGGGAAGGGGAAGGAGCGCTGCACCCTGGCGGAGAGAGCCCGAGGCCCCTCTGCTCGCTTCCGAGATGCGCCTGCAGCGGCCGGCCGGGCAGGTCGCTCTTGATGCGCCCGGTGCCGCACCGCCTTGTGCTTTCAGACTTCTTGCTCTGAGACCTTTCGACTTAGAAAAGGGAAAAAGGAGAAAATAGTGAGGAACGACCCCGCTCCTGCGTCTCGTCGGCTAGCTTAAATAGCTGCCAGTTTGTGGCCAGTCCTGCTCCTGCGGAATCGAACTCTCCCCTTCTCTTGGAGCCATTTGGAAGTGGGTCCAAACGTTATCCCATTTTATTCTGAACATTGAGCTCGAATACTCAAAATAAGTCACGAAAAAATAACTACCGTTTCCCACCTAAAAAGTTGAAAGTGCTGGCTGGGCGCGGTGGCTCCTGCCTGTAATCCAGCACTTTGGGAGGCCGAGGCGGGTGGATCACGAGGTCAAGAGATCGAGACCATCCTGGTCAACATGGTGAAACCCCGTCTCTACTAAAAATACAAAACATTAGCTGGGCATG
>NW_016107896.1:781309-783002 GCF_001604975.1 Cebus imitator | reverse complement strand
CGCGCCACTGCACTCCAGCCTGGGGACAGAGTGACACTGACATTCAAGTGAAGTTAGTTTGCAGTTTTTTTGTGTGTACAGGTGTTATAGTTTTCTAATTTTTATACCAATCTTACTTATAAAAAAAAAAAAAAAAAAAATTGAAAGTGCTCCTTAATGATATATCCAGTCTGTTTAAATTCTTCTATTATCTCATAAACGGTTTTTAACCTTTGCTGGCTAAATTACGATCAAAATAAAGCTCATACATTGCGATTGTATGTTGTTTCTTAATTCTGATTCAATCTGAGATTTCCCTGCTTACTCCTTTTATTTATTTATTTTTGGTGGGGCGGGGGACGAGGTCTCGCCCTGTTGCCCAGGCTGCAGTGCAGGGGTGCCATCATAGCTCACTGCAGCCTCAAGCAGTCTCCTGCCTCAGCTTCCCCAAGTGTTGGGATTACAGGCGTGAGCCATCACGCCAGGATGCTCCTTTTTTCCCCTTTGCGATATATTTGTTGAAGAAACTGAAAATGGTTAAATCAGTGTGTGTCAAAATAAGAGAGCCAAAGATTAGAGGGTCCAGAGATACACTGGCAAAAATATATGTATTATATGTTTCCTTTCTGGAGCATACAATGGTGAGAATCACTAAGAACTGGTAAGAGTTCAGTAAGTGGAGAGGAAGAGGCAGAGAAACAGCATGAGCAGAAGGATGGGTAGAAAGTGCTAGAGGTATTTTAGGGTAGAGTGTCTAAATTCGCCTAGCTGGGGCAAGGGCTTGTGTAGAGGAAGAAAGAGGTAAGTGAAAATCTACCATGTGCTCAACATTTCACCCATGCTATTTTATTTTTATCTTTTAATTTTTTAATTTTTTTTTTTTTTTTCTGAGACGGAGTGTCACTCTGTTGCCCAAGGTGGAGTGCAGTGGTGCAATCTCAGCTTACTGCCACCTCTGCCTCCCAGGTTCAAGCGATTCTCCTGCCTCATGCCTCTGACTCCCAAGTAACTGTGACTACAGGTGGGTGCCGCCACGGCCGCCTAATTTGTATTTTTAGTAGAGACGGGGTTTCACCGTGTTAGTTAGGATGGTCTCTATCTTTTGACCTTGTGATCTGCCCACATTCATCTCCCAATATTTTTAATTTTTTGAGACACGGCCTTGCTCTGTCACCCAGGCTGGAGTGCAGTGACAAAATCATAGCTCACTGCAACCTCAAATTCCTGGGCTCAAGCAGTCTTCCTGCCTTAGCCTCTGTACCCTGTCTCTGAGTCACTGTATCTGATTCTGTGTTATTTTATTCAATAGAGCTACTACCTAAGAGATAGTGAGATATTATCCCCATTTTGCATGCCTATTTTTTTTCTTTTATTAAGAAGTACAGTCATTCATAGATATCCCATTTTTCAGATGAAATTGAATTTCAGCTGGGCGTGGTGGCTCACACCTGTAATCCCAGCACTTTGGGAGGCTGAGGTGGAAGGATCACTTGAGCTCAGGAGTTTGAGACCAGCCTGGGCAACATAACAAAACCCCATCTCTACAAAAAGTACAAAAATTAGCCAGGCATGGTGGTGTACACTTATGGTCCCAGCTACTCGGGAGGCTGAGGTGGGAAGATTGCTTCAGCCCTCGGGGCCAGAGGTTGCAGTGAGCCAAGATTGCACCAGTGAACTCCAGCCTGGGTGACAGAGCGAGATCCTGTCACCAAAA
>NW_016107896.1:777609-781260 GCF_001604975.1 Cebus imitator | reverse complement strand
AATCTCAGATTAAGTAATTTGCCTAAGGTTTCCCAGCAAATTAAGTGGCAGACAAGAATGTGAAGCCAAACAAACAAAACACAAAAGGAATTTAAAGCTAGATTTTTAGGCCTCCATGTTTTTTTGTTTGTTTTGTTATACTATCATGAGTATTGCATACGACCCAAATATTACCACTTGTTTTGTATGTGTGCATGTATTACTGATAGCTCTCTTTTTTCTCTGCAGGAAATGGACAGGCTGCTAGGATGGTCCAACTGCCAGGTGGGAGATTCCTGATGGGAACAAATTCCCCAGACAGCAGAGATGGTGAAGGGCCTGTGCGGGAGGTGACAGTGAAACCCTTTGCCATTGACATATTTCCCGTCACCAACAAAGAGTTCAGGTACATCAGGTGTTCTTCAAGGAGGAATGAAGGGCCTCTCTAATCTCTTTTTTTTTTTTTTTTTTGAGTTGGAGCCTTGCTCTGTCACCCAGTCTAGAGTTCAGTGGCAAAATCTTGGCTCACTGCAACCTCCGCCTTCTGGGTTTAAGCAATTATCCTGCCTCAGCCTCCCGAGTAGCTGGGATTACACCCTGCCACCACACCCGGCTCATTTTTGTATTTTTAGTAGAGACGGGGTTTCACCATACTGGCCAGGCTGGTCTCTTGGCCACACTGGTCCTGACCTTGTGATCTGCATGCCTTGGCCTTTCAAAGTGCTGGGATTACAGGCATGAGCCAGTGTGCCTGGCCCTCATTCTTAATATCTGAAGGGAAACTAACTTCTTCACTGTCATGGATCATCTTTGTCATGTACTATGGGATAAGTGTTGTCTACATTATTCAGATGAAGAATCTGAAATCCAGAGAGGCTTGACTGACTCTAGGTTAATGGATGAGTTTGGCCTGGAACTGAAATCCCTGGGCTCTTGAGCTGGTACATTTTCTATTACACTGGGCATAGCTCTGAGAAATATAAGCAAATGCCAGTCACTCAACAGAACCCTCTTCTACACGGGGAAAGGGATTGGGAGAAGGGACATCGTAGTAGAGAGTTCCTTTAATTCTCCTTATGAGACCAGTTGTGGTGGCTCACACCTGCAATGTGAGCACTTTGGGAAGCTGAGGTGGGAAGATTGCTTGAGCTCAGGAGTCTGAGACCAGCCTGGCAACATAGGGAGACCCTGTCTCTGCTAAAATAAATAAATATATAAATAAAGCATATAAATACACTTTTTTTAAAAAAATAGAGATGGGGTTTCACCATGTTGGCCAGGCTGGTCTCAAACTTCTGACCCCAGGTGATCCACCCACCTCAGCCTCCCAAAGTGCTGGGATTACAGGCATGAGCCATTGCACCCGGCTTAAGTACACGTATTTTTATATATGTATGAATATATATATAACAATCCATCTTACCCTGAGAGTCTGCCTGCTGAAACTTACTGAACCATACCAAACTATATGAAAATTCATTTTATTACTGATTTCTTTCTTTATTTCTGAGATGGAGTCTCGCTGTGTCACCCAGGCTGGAGTGCAATGGCGTGATCTCTGCTCACTGCAACCTCCACCTCCCGGATTCAAGTGATTCTCCTGCCTCAGCCTCCTGTATAGCTAGGATTATAGGCATGTGCCACCATGCCTGGCTAATTTTGTATATTTGGTAGAGACAGGGTTTCTCCATGTTGGTCAGGCTGGTCTTGAACTCCTGACCTCAGGTGATCCGCCTGCCTCAGCCTACCAAAGTGCTGGGATTACAGGCATGATCCACTGCGCCCAGCCTCATTTTATTATTATTATTATTATTATTATTTTTTTTTTTGAGACACATTCTCGCTGTGTCACACAGGCTGAAGTTCAGTGGTACAATCTCAGCTCACTGCAGCCTCTGCCTCCTGGGCTCAAATCATCCTCCCATCTCAGCCTCCTGAGTAGGTGGGACTACAGGTGCGCACTACCATGCCCAGCTTATTTTGTTTTGTATTTTTGGTAGAGACAGGGTTTTGCCTTGTTGCCCAGGCTGGTCTTGAACTCCTGGACTCAAGTGATCCTCTGCCTTGGCCTCCCAAAATGTTAGGATTATTGGTGTGAGCCACCACACCTGGCCTTGAAAATCCATTTTAAAAGCCCAATTTTTCACTTCTATTTGGTTCAGTGTTTTTCATCTGTTAAATGGAGTTAGTAACAGTAACACCTGTTACATCTACCTCTGACGATTGTTGTGAGATTAGACGTGTGATGAAGGGCTGGGTGCAGTGACTCACGCCTGTAATCCCAACAATTTAGGAGGCTGAGGTGGGAGGATCGCTTGAGCCCAGGAGTTCGAGACTGTCCTGGGCAACACAGATCCCATCTCTACTAAAAATAAAAATAAATTAGCCCTTCCTGGTAGCATGCACTTGTAGTTCCAGATAGTAGAGAGGCTGAGCCTGTAGTGTGAAAGGTTGAGGCTTTAGTGAGCCTCACGTGCACCACTGCACTTCAGCCTGGGCAATACAGAGACATCCTTTTTCCAAAAAAAGAAAAAAAAGAGATATGTGTTAGAGACTTTTCAGAAAACTGACCCATTCCCTACCCTTAAATCTCCTGCTCAGTGGCTTTATTCATGATCTCCAAAAACAGGAGATAACTCACATGACCTTCAGCTGCTAAGTGTATAAACAAAATACGGCATGTCCATACAATAACATACTACTTATCGATAAAAAGGGACAGACTACTAATGGCAACAACATGGATGAATCTCAGCAGCATTTTGCTAAGTGAAGGAAGCCCCATCCCTGACCCAGAAGGCTACATACTACATGATTCAAGTTATATTGTGTTCTGGGAAAGGCGAAACTATAAGGACAAGAAAACCTGACCAATGGTTGCTGAGTAGCAGGGAAATTTTTTTAGAGGTGACTGATGGAATTGTTCTGTATCTTTTTTTAATTAAAAAAAAAATTTTATTTTTTTTAAAATATATATTTTATTGCATTTTTGGTTTTGGGGTACATGTGAAGAACATGCAAGATTGTTGTGTAGGTACATACATGGCAGTGTGGTTTGCTGCCTTCCTCCCCATCACCTATATCTGGCGTTTCTCCCCATGTTATCTATCCCCAACTCCCCACCCCCAGGTGTCCCTCCCGTAGATCCCCCTCACAGACCCCAGTGTGTGATGCTCCCCTCCCTGTGTCCATGTGTTCTCATTGTTCATCCCCTCCTGTGAGTGAGAACATGTGGTGTTTGATTTTCTGTTCTTGTGTCAGTTTGCTGAGAATGATGGTTTCCAGGTTCATCCATGTCCCTGCAAAGGACACTAACTCATCGTTTTGGATGGCTGCATAGTATTCCATGGTGTATATGTTCCACGTTTTCCCTGTGCAGTCTATCATCGATGGGCATTTGGGTTGGTTCCAGGTCTTTGCTGTTGTAAACAGTGCTGCAGTGAACATTGTGTGCATGTGTCTTTATAATAGAACGATTTATACTCCTTTGGATATATACCCAGTAATGGGATTGCTGGGTCAAATGAAATTTCTATTTCTAGGTCCTTGAGGAATTGCCACACTGTCTTCCACAATGATTGAACTAATTTACACTCCCACCAACAGTGTAAAAGTGTTCCTATTTCTCCACATCCTCTCCAGCATCTGTTGTCTCCAGATTTTTTAATGATC
>NW_016107896.1:755497-776194 GCF_001604975.1 Cebus imitator | reverse complement strand
AGCAATTGTGAATGGCAGTTTGTTCTTGATTTGGCTCTCTTTAAGTCTGTTATTGGTGTATAGGAATGCTTGTGATTTTTGCACATTGATTTTGTATCCTGAGACTTTGCTGACGTTGCTTATCAATTTCAGGAGATTTTGGGCTGAAACGATGGGGTCTTCTAAATATACAATCTTTTTTATTTTATTTTGTTTTTATTTTTACTTTTCTTTTTTCTTTTTTTCATATATTAAAGCCCTGTGGAAAAGTGCCAAACTGTTAATAAACCCACGCAATGGTCATCAACCTTAACTAAATATACAATCATGTCATCTGCAAATAGAGACAGTTTGACTTCCTCCTTTCCTAATTGAATACGCTTTATTTCTTATTCTTGCCTGACTGCTCCGGCTAGAACTTCCAATACTATATTGAATAGGAGTGGTGAGAAGAGGGTATCCTTGTCTACTGCCAGATTTCAAAGGTAATGCTTCCGGTTTTTGCCCAGTCAGTATGATATTGGCTGTGGGTTTGCCTTAAATAACTTTTATTATATTGAGATACGTTCCATCAATACCTATTTTATTGAGCGTTTTTAGCATAAAGGGCTATTGAATTTTATCAAAAGCCTTCTCTGCATCTATTGAGATGATCATGTGGTTTTTCTCTTTGGTTCTGTTTATATGATGGATTACTTTTATATACTTGGTATGTAGAACCAGCCTTGCATCCCTGGAATGAAGCCTACTTGATCGTGAAGGATAAGCTTTTTGATGTGATGTTGCAGTCAGTTTGCCAGTATTTTATTGAAGATTTTTGCATGTATGTTCATCATGGATATTGGCCTGAAGTTTTCTTTTCTTGCTGAGTCTCTGCCGGGTTTTGGTATCAGGGTGATGTTGGTCTCATAAAATGATTTGGGAAGGATTCCTTCTTTTTGGATTGTTTGGAATAGTTTCAGAAGGAGTGGTACCAGCACCTCTTTGTATGTCTGGTAGCATTCGGCTGTGAATCCATGTGGACCTGGGCTTTTTTTGGGTGGTAGGCTCTTAATTGCTGCCTCAACTTCAGCCCTTGTTATTAGTCTATTCAGGGTTTTGACTTCTTCCTTATTTAGGCTTGGGAGGATGCAAGTGTCCAGGAATTTATCTATTTCTTCCAGGTTTACTGGTTTATGTGTATAGAGTTGTTTGTAGTAATCTCTGATGGTGGTTTGTATTCTGTGGAATCTGTGGTGATATCCCCTTTATCATTTTTTATTGTATCTATTTGATGTTTCTCTCTTTTCTTTTTTTATTAATCTGGCTAGTGGTCTGTCTATTTTGTTGATCTTTTCTAAATACCAGCTCCTGGATTTATTTATTTTTTTGAAAGGTTTTTTTGTATCTCTATTCCTTCAGTTCTGCTCTGATCTCAGTTATTTCTTGTCTTATGCTAGGTTTTGAGTTTTTGTGATCTTGCTCCTCTAGCTCTTTCAATTTCGACGATAGGGTGTCAATTTTAGATCTTTCCTTGCTTCTCTTGTGGGCATTTATTGCTATAAATTTTCTTCTAGAGACGGCTTCAAATGTGTCCCAGAGATTCTGGTATGTTGTGTCGTTGGTTTTGAAAACATCTTTATTTCTGCCTTCATTTCATTGTTTATCCAGTCAGCATTCAAGAGCCAGTTGTTCAGTTTCCATGAAGCTGTGTGGTTCTGAATTAGTTTCCAAATTCTGAGTGTTAACTTGATTGCACTGTGGTCTGAGAGACTGTTTGTTATGATTTCCATTCTTTTGCATTTGCTAAGGAGTGATTTACTTGCGATTATGTGGTCATTTTTAGAGTAGGTGTGATGTGCTGAGAAAAATGTATATTCTGTGGATTTGGGGTGGAGAATTCTGTAAATGCCTATTAGGCTTGCTTGGTCCAGGTCTGAGTTCAAGTCCTGGATATCCTTGTTAATTTTCTGTCTGGTTGATCTGTCTAACATTGACAGTGGAGTGTTAAAGTCTCCCACTATTATTGTGTGAGAGTCTAAGTCTCTTTGTGAGTCATTAAGAACTTGCTTTATGTATCTGGGTGCTCCTGTATTGGGTGTGTATATATTTAGGATCTTTAGCTCTTCTTGTTGCATTGATCTTTTTACCATTATGTGATGTCCTTCTTGGTCTCGTTTGATCTTTGTTGGTTTAAAGTCTATTTTATCAGAGACGAGTCTTGCAACTCCTGCTTTCTTTTTTTGCTCTCCATTTGCTTGGTAAATCTTCCTCCATCTCTTTATTTTGAGCCTGTGTGTATCCCTGCATGTGAGATGGGTTTCCTGGATACAGCACACTGATGGGTTTTGGCTTTTTATCCAGTTTGCCAGTCTGTGTCTATTGATTCGGGGCATTTAGCCCATTTACATTTAGGGTTAATATTGTTATGTGTGAATTTGATCCTGCCATTTTGATGCTAGCTGGCTGTTTTGCCCGTTAGTTGATGCAGTTTCTTCATTGTGTTGATGCTTTTTACCATTTGTTATGTTTTTGGAGTGGCTGGTACTGGTTGTTCCTTTCTATGTTTAGGTGCTTCTTTCAGGAGCTCTTGTAATGCAGGCCTGGTGGTGATGAAATCTATGAGTAATTACTAGTTCATAAAGGATTTTATTTCTCCTTCACTTACGAAGCTTAGTTTGGCTGGATATGAAATTCTGGGTTGAAAGTTCTTTAAGGATGTTGAATATTGGTCCCCACTCTTTTCTGGCTTGTAGGGTTTCTGCTGAGACATCTGCTGTGAGTCTGATGGGCTTCCCTTTGTGGGTAACTCGACCTTTCTCTCTGGCTGCCCTTTGTATTTTCTCCTTCATTTCAACCCTGGTGAATATGAGGATTATGTGCCTTGGGGTTGCTCTTCTTGAGGAATATCTTTGTGGCGTTCTCTGTATTTCCTGGACTTGAATATTGGCCTGCCTTGATAGGTTGGGCAAGTTTTCCTGGATAATATTCTGAAGAGTGTTTTCCTGCTTGGATTCATTCTCTCCATCACATTTAGGTATACCTATCAAACGTAGATTAGGTCTTTTCACATAGTCCCATATTTCTTGGAGGCTTTGTTCGTTTCTTTTTACCCTTTTTTCTCTAATCTTGCCTTCTTGTTTTATTTCATTGAGTTGATCTTCGACCTCTGATATCCTTTCTTATTCTTGGTCAGTTCGGCTATTGAAACTTGTGTGTGCTTTGTGAAGTTCTCTTGTTGTGTTTTTCAGCTCTATCAATTCATTTATATTCCTCTCTGAGCTGTTTATTCTTGTTAGCATTTTGTCAGGCCATTTTTCAAGGTTCTTAGTTTCTTTGCATTGGGTTAGAACATGTTCTTTTAGCTCAGAGAAGTTTCTTATTACCCACCTTCTGAAGCCTGTTTCTGTCAATTCATCAGACTCATTCTCCCTCCAGCCTTGATCCCTTGGAGGAGGAGAGGCGTTCTGGTTTTGGGTGCTTTCATCCTTTTTGCGCTGGTTTCTTCCCATGTTTGTGGATTTATTTATCTGTGGTCTTTGTAGTTGACTTTCAGATGGGGTCTCTGAGTTGACGTCCAGTTTGTTGATGATGAAGTTATTTCTTTCTGATTCTTAGTTTTCCTTCTAACAGTCAGGCCCCTCTGCTGTAGGACTGCTGGGGTCCACTCCAGACCCTGCTTGCCTGGGGTTCACCTGCAGCAGCTGCAGAACAGTAAGGGTTGCTGCCAGTTTCTTCTGCTATCTTTGTCCCAGAAGGATACCCTCCAGATGTCAGTCTGAGTTCTCCTTTATAAGGTGACTCTTTGGATATATGGGGGTCAGGGAGCTGCTTGAGGAGACAGTCTGTCCTTTATAGGAGCTCAAATGCTGAGCTGTGAGCTCTGTTGTTCATTTAGAGCTGCTGGGCAGGCACAGTACATTTAAGTCTGCTGCAGCAGAATTCATAAATGCCATTTGTTTTCCCCCGGGTGCTCTGTCCTGGGGAGTTAGGGCTTTATTTGTAAGTTTCTGTAATGCTGCTGCCTTTTTTCAGGGCTCCCCTGCCCATCGAGGAGGCAGCCTAGTCACAGTCTGCCTGCAGAGGCTTTGCTCATCTGCTGTGGGCTCTGCCCAGCTGCTGTGTGAACTTCCCCGCAGTCCTTTTTATAGGGGTATAGTTAGAACTCCCTCAGCAATGGTAGCCCACCTCTGTAATGGCGACGCTCTCTGTAATGGCGGACTGCCTCAGCAATGGCGGGCCACCTCGGCGGTGGTGGACTGCCTTGGTAATGGCAGACACCCTTCCCCCACAGAGCTGGACTGTCCTGGGTTCAGCCGAGCTTGCTCTGAAACTCTCAATCCAGAGTGTTTCAGATTGCTGGTTTTTGTGGGGGTGGGACCAGCCGAGCCTGATCACCTGGCTCCCTGCCTCAGACCCCTTTTTTTGTTAGTTGAATGGGCCACTCTGTCTCCCAGCCATTCGCATTCCAGTCACCAGTTAAAATGGCGCCCAGATTTGTGTGATTTCTTGTACGGAGACCCACTGCACCAGCTGAAACAGCCGCTGGAGACTTGTGGCGCTTTTTCACCTGGGAATCTTCTGGCCTGGCTTCCTGTTTCATTCCCCTTTTTTTCAGTTGAACGGGCGGAACTGTCTCCCAGGCATTCCAGTCGCCAGTTGAAAAGGCGCCTGGATTTGTGTGAGATTTTGTGTAGAGACCTGCTGCGCTGGCTGTGCTGGAGACTTGTGGCGCTTTTCCGCCCGGGAATCTCCTGGCCTGTCTCCCTGTTTCAGTACCCTTTTTGTCAGTTGAATGGACGAGTCTGTCTCCCAGGCATTCCAGTTGCCTGTTGAAAAGGGTCCTGGATCTGTGTGATTTCCCGTGTGGAGACCCACTGCGCTGGCTCCAACAGCCATGCTGGAGATTTGTGGTGCTTTTTCGCCTGGGAATCTCCTGGCGTGGCTCCCTGTTTCGGTCCCCCTTTTTTTCTTTTTTAAGACTAGTCAAATGTAGTAGTGAGAAGTGGGGGGAAGAGTAGAACAAGGAGTTCGATTTGTAACTGACTGTGAACCATCAATTGAGATAACTCACCAGCTTTGGACCAGCCTCAGTCCCCTTTTTATCAGTTGAATCGGCAACTCTGTCTCCCAGGCGCTCCAGTAACCAGCTAAAATGGCACATGTGAGTTTTTCGTGTGGAGACCCGCTGCGCCAGCCAAAACAGCCACACTGGCAACCCGTGGCGCTCCTCCACCCGGGAATCTCCTGGTCTGTGGGCAATAAAAATCCATCTGGAAATACGGAGTCCATTCACCCTCCATGCTTTCACTGGGAGCTGTAATCCAGAGCTGCTCCTAATCAGCCATCTTGGATCCCTCCATCTCTGTATCTTAGTTTTATGATAGTGACTATATCCTTTGTCAAACTCACAGAGCTGCCGGGCGCAGTGGCTCAGGCCTATAATCCCAACACTTTGGGAGCCTGAGGTGGGCAGATCACTTGAGCTCAGGATTTTTAGACCAGCCTGGTCAGCATAATGAACCCCCATCTCTACAAAATTAGCTGGGCATGGTGGCATGCACCTCTAGTCACAGCTACTTGGGAGACCGAGGAGGGAAGATTGCTTGAGCCCAGGAAGTCAAGGCTGCAGTGCGCTGTGATTGCACCACTTCACTCCAGCCTGGGTGACAGAATGAGACCCAGTCTCAAAATACAAATAATTAAAATAAATCGGGAGGCTGAGGTATGAAAATTGCTTGAACCCAGGAGGTTGAGGCTACAGTGAGCCGTGATTGAGCTACTGCATTCCAGCTTCGGTGACAGAGTGAGACCTGGTCTTAAAAAAATAAATAAATAAGTAAAAAGTTATTTGGGGCCAGGCACAGTCCCAGCACTTTGGGAGGTCGAGAAGGGTGGATCATGAGGTCAGGAGTTCGAGACCAGCCTGGCCAACATGGTGAAACCCCATCTCTACTAAAATTACAAAAATTAGCTGGATGTGGTAGTGCGCCTGTAATCCCAGCTGCTGGGGAATCTGAAACAGGAGAATCCCTTGAACCCAGGAGGTGGAGGTTGCAGTGAGCTCAGATCGCACCACTGCACTCCAACCTGAGTCTAAAAAAAAAAATTTGGCCAGGTGTTGTGCCTCACACCTGTAATCCCAACATTTTGGGAGGCTGAGGTGGGTGAATTACCTGAGTTTAGGAGTTCGAAACCAGCCTGGCTAACATTGTGAAACCCTGTCTCTACAAAAAATGCAAAAATTAGCTGGATGTGGTGGTATGTGCCTGAAATTCCAGAGAGGCGGAGGCAGGAGAATCACTTGAACCTAGGAGGTAGAGGTTGCAGTGAGCCGAGATTGCTCCACCGGCACTCCAGCCTGCGCAATAGAGCAAGACTCCGTATCAAAAAATAAATAAAGTAAAAAACAATAAATAAACCTCACAGAACTAAACACTGAAGAGAGTAAATTTTACTGTATGTGAATTTGTTGCTTCCTAATTTAAAAGAATCGCTCAGTCTTCAGGTTAATTCCTTGACGATCGTGAACACTGTGGTGTGTAACCTACAGAACCAGGTTGTCTGAGGTTTACTGGAGCAGGAGAGGGTAGGGCAGACACAGAACCTCACAAGCTGAACCAGCTGAACTGTGCCTTTGCAGGGATTTTATCAGGGAGAAGAAGTATCGGACAGAGGCTGAGATGTTTGGATGGAGCTTTGTCTTTGAGGAGTTTGTCTCCGATGAGCTGAGAAACAAAGCAACCCAGCCAATGAAGGTAAGAAAACCTGGACTTAGAGCTGAAGTCTAGGAGTGGGACCTAGACAGCGAATCCTGTGGGACATGGGTCACCCAGGACACAGTGGAGAGTCAGACCTGAGAGCTGGAGGCAGAGGGGAAGCAGGAGATACCCACCCTGGAGCGTCAGATCAGTACACACTCCCAGGAAGTTAACCCTGAACCCAAGTTAGCTCTGCCTAAAGGTCCAAGTCAGGATAGGGTTCAAGATACTTCCTGAATCAAGAGATCACCTTGAGGGGCCAGGCACAGTGGCTCATGCCTATAATCCCAGCACTTTGGGAGGCTGAGGTGGGTGCGTCACCTGAGGTCAGGAGTTTGAGACTAGCCTGGGCAAGATGACAAAACGCTGTCTCTACTAAAAATACAAAAATTAGCCAGGTGTGGTGCTGCACATCTATAATCCCAGCTACTTGGGAGGCTAAGGCAAGAGAATCACTTGAACCTGAGGGGCTGAGGTTGCAGTGAGTGGAGATAGCATGGCTGCACTCCAGCCTGGGCAACAACAAAAAAAGAGATCTGTGTCAAAAAATAAAAAAAAAAAGAGGTCACCTTGGCAAGCCAACCTCCAATAAGGGTGGTTGGTAATATGGGACTCTATAAAGATTCCAGTCTCAGCTGGGCATGGTGGCTCACGCCTATCACCTCAGCACTTTGGGAGGCTGAGGTGGGACAATCACTTAAGCCCAGGAATTCAAGACCAGCTTGGGCAACATAGTGAGACCCCATATCTACAAAAAAAAAAAAAATAAGAAAATTAGCTGGGCGTGGTCTTGCACATCTGTAGTCCCAGCTACTCAGGAGGTTGAGACTGCAGTGAGCTGTGATGGTGCCACTGCACTGTAGCTTGAGTGGCAGAGCAAGACATTGTCTCAAAAAAAAAAAAATTCCAGCCACAACCTGACTTAGAGCACTTGAGTCTCAGCCTGACGTCTGTTCTGTGTCCTGTGGCTCAGTGGGGAAGGTGCCCTTGCTGGGCGGAGCATCTTGCAGTGGGTCTCCTTTTTTGCAGCCGGTACTCTGGTGGCTTCCAGTGGAAAAGGCATTTTGGAGGCAGGTAAGGGCTGATTCCACTGCCTCATTTCCTACCCCTGCTTGACTCTTTTATTCTCCAGGCCCAGCTTCCCATACTTCTTGTACATCTAGGAACACTGACTTTCAGAGGACGACGGGAATATCAGGAAATCGCTTGGCAGTCCTGCTTCCCTGCCGAATCTTGTTTGCTGTTACCCATCCGTTTCCCCCTTCCGTCTCCTGTAGTCTCTCTTTTCTGGCTCCGGATGCTCCTCACTCACCTGGCTCTCTTCCAGCTCCCCTGCTCCATCTACTGGTAAAAGCTGAATGCAAGCACCCTAAACCTAGCCTGCCTGGTACTTAATGCACTCCCGGAAGCCTGTCTCACCTCGTCCTGGCTGTCAGCCTGCAGGTCCTGGCTCTGGCATCCGAGAGAGGCTGGAGTACCCAGTGTTACACGTGAGCTGGAATGACGCCCGTGCCTACTGTGCTTGGCGGGGAAGACGGCTGCCCACTGAGGAAGAGTGGGAGTTTGCTGCCCGAGGGGGCTTGAAGGGTATCCAGATGATGAGGCGATTTTTTTTTATTCTTCTCCCTGTCCTGCCTTGTTATGGGGGGCTTTAAAGGGTGGGAAGGGGCTGGGTGCGGTGGCTCACGCCTGTAATCCCAGCACTTTGGGAGGCTGAGGTGGGTGGATCACGAGGTGATGAGATTGAGACCATCCTGGCCAACATGGTGAAACCCCGTCTCTATTAAAAATACAAAAATTAGCCAGGCGTGGTGGCGCATGCCTGTGGTCCCAGCTACTTGGGAGGCTGAGGCGGAAGAATCGCTTGAACCCAGGAGGTGGAGGTTGCAGTGAGCCGAGATTGTGCCACTGCACTCCAGCCTGGGCGGCAGAGCAAGACTCCATCTCAAAAAAAAAAATTAATAACTGGGCCAGATGCTGTGGCTCAGACTTGTAAACTGGCTCAGGTCCCAGAACCATGCTTAGGACTGCATTGCCCTGGAGCACATGAGGAGGCCAGGGCCCCCAGTGCAGTACAATGAGTGGAGAGGACGGCATGGGGAATTAAAAGCAGGTCATTTCAGTCTTTTTTCTTGAAAGCCTCTAACTTCCTTTTGGTTGTCTCACTGTTTTTTTTTTTCTTCCCTAATTCTTCACTTCCCTCTCCTCTGCTGCCTCCTTGCTCTCCTGGCAGGTCAGGTTTACCCATGGGGGAATCGGTTCCAGCCAAACCGCACCAACCTGTGGCAGGTAAGACCTACGTTCCTCTTTCACCAAGCACCGCTGAGACCTGCTGCAGGCCAGGCGCTGCGTCGTTCGGCCTCGGCATGCAGAGGGCTTGGGTTCTGATGGAGCTGATGACTCACAGCTGATAAAGCAAAAGGCAACGGGGTATAACTACTTAATTTCTTTTTCTTTCTTTCTTTCTTTTTTTGAGACAGAGTCTCTTTGTCACCCAGGCTGGAGTGCAGTGGTGTGATCTTGGCTCACTGCAACCTCCACCTCCATGGTTTAAGCCATTCTCCTGCCTCAGTCTCCTGAGTAGTTGGGATTACAGGCGCCTCCCACCACAGCCAGCTATTTTTTTTTTTCTATTTTTAGTAGAGATGGGGGTTGGCCATGTTGACCAGGCTGGTCTTAAACTCCTGAGGTGATCCGCCTGCCTCAGCCTCCCAAACTGCTAGGATTATGGGCATGAGCCACCGTACACGGCCCTACAAATCTTTAATAGAAAGTACTTATGGTGGCCAGGTGTGGTGGCTCACACCTGTAATCCTAGCACTTTAGAAGGCCAAGGCAGGTGGATCACCTGCAGTCAGAAGTTTAAGACCAGCCTGACCAACATGGAGAAACCCCATCTCTACTAAAAATACAAAATCTGCTGGGCATGGTGGTACAGGCCTGCAGTCCTAGCTACTCGGGAGGCGGAGGCAGGAGAATCGTTTGAACCCAGAAGACAAAGGTTGCGGTGAGCCGAGATCACTCCACTGCACTCCCGCCTGGGCAACAAGAGCAAAACTCTATCTCAAAAAAATAAGTAAGTAAATAAATAAATAATAAAAAATTAGTTGGGCGTGGTAACATGCATCTGTAATCCCAGCTGCTTGGGACTTGGTCAGGAGAATCACTTGTACCCAGGAGGCAGAGGTTGCAGTGAGCTATGATCACACTTCCACTGCACTCCAGCCTGAGCGACAGAATGATAATGAGACCTTACCTCAAAAATAAATAAATAAATAAATAAACAAGTACAAATAAAATAAGCAAGTGAAAAAGCAGTGTCTTGGGAAGGCTGGCAGGAGTAGGCTGCAGTGCTCAGGCAGGGTCGAGGGGGCGAGTGTGGAGGAGGCTGGGAGAAACCTGTCTTCCGGAGGCTGTGGCACGTGGGGTTCTAGGCAGAGGGCAGGAAGTTGCTGAGAGTGGAGAGGACAGGTGCAGGCTGGGCTTGACCTGGAGGCCTGTGGGTGCAGCATAAGCACTCTTCCTAATCCAGCAGGGAGCTTGCCATGGAGGTGTGAGGTGACGGGACTGGGGGCTCCGTATGGAAACTTCAGGTCACTGCCCTTTGCCCCTCCCTTTCCTCAAATGGTTTTCCTCTAGATAGGCAGGAGGTAAATCCTTTACCCTTCCTTTCTTCCTTCAGGGAAAATTCCCCAAAGGGGACAAAGCTGAGGATGGCTTCCATGGAGTCTCCCCCGTGAATGCTTTCCCTGCCCAGAACAACTACGGTAAGAGCTCTCCTGGGCTCGCAGCTGTGCTCTCAGACTGGCTACTGAGACCATCATGTCTGAGAGAGGGGGCAGAGTGAAGCACCTCGCTTCCCCTAGTTGGCCCCCAGGACCTCAGAGGGTAGATGGGGTGGTCCATGGGTCCCAGCCTGGCCTGACCCACTGGTGGGGCTGCAGGGCTCTATGACCTCCTGGGCAACGTGTGGGAGTGGACAGCATCTCCATACCAGGCCGCTGAGCAGGACATGCGCGTCCTTCGGGGGGCATCCTGGATCGACACAGCCGATGGCTCTGCCAATCACCGGGCCCGGGTCACCACCAGGTAAGGGGCTTGGTCCCAGGGAACGTGCGGCTTAGTCTGCATCCCGGTCTGGAATGCCCCCACCTTCACACCACAACCGGCTGTGTGTAATGAGGCGGTCCCAGCACCTCCCTGAGACCACGCCCTGTTGTGGGTACAGAAAAGAAGGCCAGCAGCACTTGCCATGAAAAGCAAAGGGGCCAAGGACACCTTGTGACTTTTCTGCCAGCTCTCAGTGCCCAAGGGGACTGTGTGTGGCATCTTAATTATGGGGTTTCTCCTCTTGTCCTCACAGCTAGGTGGGCAAAAGAAGGGGAGTGGAAAGACCACATCAGTAGGTCATTGCTCATAGTCCTGGAGTTACTGACTCTTCAAACTGGTGGGCACACAAAAAGTCAGTTTTTGTTTTTGAGACGAAGTCTCGCTCTGTTGCCCATGCTGGAGTGCGGTGGTTCAGTCTGGGCTCACTGCAGCCTCAAGTTGCCAGGCTTTGGCGTTCCTCCCACCTCAGGTCCTCAAGTATCTGGGACTACAGGCAGCACCATTATGCCCAGCTAACTTTTGTAGAGATGGGCTTTTTCTGTAGAGATAGGTGTTGCCATGTTGCCTAGGTTTGTCTGTAACTCCTGGACTCAAGCAGTCAGCCCGTGTTGGCCTCCCAGAGTGCTGGGATTGCAGGCATAAGCCGCTGTACCCGGCCACGATATTCTCATTGCTTGAGGACAGGTTTTCTCTACTGAATTGTTCTCAGCTGCTAACAGTAGAAGTTAGTCACTGTCTTTTCTGGCCTCCAGTGCTTTCTCTCTGGGCCACCATCCCTTCCCTCACTCCTGCAAGGTCCCTTCTTTTGTCGCAAAGCCCCTGCCTGTCCCCTTTCTCCCAGGACTGGTCCGGGCTCAGGACCTGCCCTCAAAATAGGCTTCTTTCCAGACCATGCCCTCCCCAGCCCTCAGGCCCCCCGACCACGGCCGGCCCTGTGGGTGAGGCAGGCAAGATGGGTAAGCCCCCAGGTCTCTTTCTCAGAACATGTCCCTCCTCTCTCTCCTTCTCTGCTGGCAGGATGGGCAATACTCCAGATTCAGCCTCAGACAACCTGGGCTTCCGCTGTGCAGCAGACACAGGCCGGCCGCCGGGGGAGCTGTGAGCAGCCGGGTGGTGACAAGGAGAAAAGCCCTTTAGGGTCATTGTCATTCCCTGGCCATGTTGCAAACACAGCCTAGGTCCAAGCTCAGGAGCTTCAGCCTCAGGAAGAAACTTCCCCTTTCCTGCCTCCCATCCCTCTGTGGCAGGCATCTCTCACCAGGGCAGGAGAGGACTCAGCCTGCTGTGTCTTGGAGGAGGGTGTGTTGGTGGTGGCCGGGAGCTCCGTGTTTCTCTTTGAAGCCAAGTATTATCGACACAGGGGCAAACACACAAACAATTGAACAGAAGGCTCTGAAGGCCATTTGTTAAACGTTTTAAAATCCGTTCTGTCCTACTTTCTCCCTAGATGATTATGAAGCTGACATTGTTTCCTCAAGGCAGGATTTTCGTGGTTCTGTTTGTTTTCCTGGCCAATTGTTGTGGAAGGAGAATGCTTTTTTCATGGCCTCATCTGTTGTTTCGTGTCTGTCTGGAGGAAACTAGTTTCCAGTGTGTAACAGGCAGGCTGGTGGCTATTTAAAGCACAGTTCAGTCCTAAAAGGGCCTGGGAGAACCAAATGATGTACCAGGTGAGGTGGTGCATTGTGGGAATCACAAAGCAAATAATACTCCAGGAATACAAATAGCAGAAGCTTCCCATTCTATTGTTTTTTATTTTTATTTTTCTGAGACAGGGTCTTGCTTTGTTGCCCACACCAGAGGACAGTGGTGATCACGGCTCACTGCAGCCTTGAACTCCTGGGCTCAAGCAGTTCTCCCACCTCAGCTTCCCTAGTAGCTGGGACTACAACTGTACACCACCATGCCTGGCTAATTTTTTGAATTTTTATAGTAATGGGATCTCACTGTGTTGCCCAGGCTGGTCTTGAACTCCTGGCCTCAAGCAGTCCTCCCACCTTGACTTCCCAAAGTGCTGGTAGTACAGGTGTGAGCCACCACGCCTGGATCCCCTTCTCCATATGCCTCTAAAAACATGCTCCTGGAGAGTAGCCTGCTCCCGCACTGTCACTAGGTGTCATGGGGTCAATACAACCTCATTTCTCCTAGGACCCTAAGGAAAGAGGGCCCAAGTATCAGTAACTCTGGGCCTCCCCGAAAGAGAGACTGAGATGGTGGCTCATCTGGGAAGTGGAGGAGCAGGGGGCTCCTGGTTCTCAGGCCACATGTCATCTCTGCCCACCAGGGGCCTGGCCAGCCTGCAAGTATTGCTGTGTGGTGGGAACACCTGCATCCCTCATGCACAGCCTTTGAGAGGGGATCATGGCCTCAACTCCAGGGGTTTCTGGTGAGGGCCAAGTGCTCCTTCTGCAGAGGCCTGCGTGCGTCTCACCGCTTTGACTTTTATTTCCCTGGCTTCCCCTCCCCGCCTGCCCTCTAGCCTCCCTGACTGGCCAGCCCCTCAGTAGTCCTCCTCAGCCAGGGAGAGGAGCACTGCCTTAGGTGTGTTCTCAAAGAGGGCAGCTCGGTTCTGCTGCTGCCCCTTCTTCACCCAGTGGCCGTAGATTCGGAAGGCGTAGGCGTCAATGAGCCGGCGCAGAGGCCGGAGGGCGTAGGGGTCTCGAATGACGATCTCCCGGGTCACGGGCTTCACTCGGCGGTACTGGTAGTAGATCCGCACTGCAGCCAGCACGGTCACAGCGATCACCTGCCCCCCAAGCGGAGAAGCTGGGCTGCAGCCCCCGCCAGCCAGCCCCTGGCCGTCCAGCACAGGGATGCCCTGGGCTCATTTGCCATGAAGCCTTGAGTGGCTTCTTGGGGCCCCTCCTAGTGTCCCCCACTTCCTCCTCACTGGCATCTGCAGGGATGGACTGGGCTGACACCTATCATCTCTGAAGCTGGCAGTGGAGCTGGAGCCATCACAGGGGGCTAGAAGGGGAGGGGCAGGTGCTCTGGAAACCCTTGGGGTGTAAGGACACCTGGGAGAGGAGAGAGCTTACAGATTTAGACTTGGGGTGCTGGCAGCAGCTGCCACAAGGTCTGGGGCGGGATGCTTCGTACCTTGAACTTCCCCCGGGGGCTGAAGTGCCGCACTTCTTCCACCACGTACTGCTGGAAGAAGGGGTGTGCCAAGGCCTCTTCTGCTGTGCAGCGGCTCTGGGGTTGCACCACCAGGAAGCGGGAGACCTGGGAGGGGATGAGACGGGAACCGAGAATGTCAAGGCAGGTCCCCTCAGCATGTCAGGAGATAAGGGCCTCCTCCGACAGGCGTGCCTGGCACTGTGGCCCTGAGCCCCGGGCCAGTAGGCCTGGCCTCTCACCAGGTCCTTCACGGTGTCTGAGTAATCATCCCACTCGGGTGAGCCAAACTGATAGTTGCCACTCATGATCATCCTCAGCATCAGCATCTGCTTCCGGTGCCAGAAGGGCGGGGAGCCGGCCAGCAGTGTGTACATGATAACTCCCGTGCTCCACCTGGAGGTGTGAGGGCCCAGGGCCACTTACCCAGCGCCAGGGGCACCAGCCCAGTCCAGCCAGGTGCTCCTCCCCCAGCACACTCACATGTCCACCTCCTTCCCGTAGCCTGGATGGTCGTCGTTCATGGAACACTCGATGATCTCAGGGGCCAGGTAACTGGGGGTCCCACAGACCTCTGCAGGAACAGTCACCATCAAGACAGGTCAGCAGGGCGCTCAGAATAGGAAGTCCAGGCTGGGTGCAGTGACTCATGTCTGTAATCCTAGCACTTTGGAAGGCCGAGGCAGGTGGGTGACCTGAGGCCAGGAGTTCTAAACCAGCCTGGCCAACATGGCAATACCCCCGTCTCTACTAAAAATATAAAAATTAGCAGGGCCTGGTGGCACATGCCTGTAGTTTCAGCTACTCAGGAAGCTTGAACCCGGGAGGCAGAGGTTGCAGTGAGCCAAGATCGCCCCACGTCTCAGAAATAAAAGAGGAAGTCCAAAGTGACAACGGAGATGGAACAGAAATGACACTTGGGCTGGGACTCCCCCAGTGTTCACCAGCTTCAGGGCCCAGGGCAGGGCGGGGTGCTGTTCACAGGGCTACCAGCTCAGGGTCCACCACTGCTTCCCTGGTTACTTCCAGCCATCCTGGTCTGGAACTAGGGCACTGGGAGCCTGGGAAAGGACTTACCTGAAGAAATGCCTAGCCCATGAAATGGTGGGGTTTTTATTCTGGGGAACAATTAAGTTAGGGGAGAAACCCAGGTCATCTGTATTCCTCGGAGGGTTGGTGAGAGCCTGAGGCTCAGACGTGGGCCAAGGTCATGTTACCGGACCTCGGAGCCTCTCTCCAGGCTCCAGCTGGCAGGAAAAGCCAAAGTCTGTGAGCTTGATGTTCATGTCGTCATCCAAGAGGATGTTCTCAGGCTTCAGGTCCCGGTGCACAATGTTGAGTTTGTGCAAGGTGCGGATCACCTCCAGCAGAGCTCGCATGATCTTTCTAGGGTGGGGCACACACTTGTCACTTCCCCTGTGCAGGGTCAGGCGACAGGCAGGGAGACACAGCTCACATTTCAGCCACACTGCAAGGGAGCAGCATATGCGCCCTGACACCCCTGGCATCCCAGGGCCCGTGGCCCCAGGCCAAGTGGGAGGGAGCAGAGAGAAGGGCAAAGGGACCCTCACCTGGTTTCCTTCTCACTCAGGGTGACCTTCTCAGTGAGGTAGTCAAAGAGCTCCCCTCTCCTCATCCTGTGGAAACAGGGTTGGTAACTGGATTGGTCCCAAGACCACCAGCCTCCTTCCTCTGCCCCCAGAGAGCTGCCTTCCACCTGGTACCTCTAGAAGCTAAGTGGGCCACTTCCCATGGAGAACCACAGTGTGGGGAGAGGAGTGGTTCTGGAAGAACTGGGAGAAAAGCGAAGGAGGGTGGAGAGGTGGCCCACCTCCGAGCCTCAGGCTCTCATCAACCCTCCGAGGAAAACAGATGACCTGGGTTTCTCCCCTAACTTAATTTTTCCCCTGGAATAAAAATCCCACCTTTTCATGGGCTAGGCATTTCCTAGGTAAGTCCTCTCCCAGGTTCCCATTGCCCTGGTTTCAGGCCAAGATGGCTGGAAGCAACCAGGGAAGCAGTGGGCCCCAAGCTGGTGGCCCTGTGTACAGTACCCCGCCCTGGGCCCTGAAGTTGGTGGACAATCAGGGAGTCCCAGCTCAAGCGCCCTTTCTGTTCCATCTCCATTGTATCAGCATCAGGGTCCTCCCATCTATGGAAGTGACACCGTGTACTGGGATGTATTGGGGCCTAAATCATGGCTGGAGGCTGAAAGAGGGGACCCTGAACCACTGGCCCAGGACCTCAGATCCAGATCAGAAGGACATGAGTATCCAGATTTTTTTTTTTTTTTTTTTTCCCGAGACGGAGTTTTTGCTCTTGTGGCCCATGCTGGAGTGCAGTGGCATGATCTGGGCTCACTGCAACGTCCGCCTCTCAGATTCAAGTGACTGTCCTGACTCAGCCTCCTGAGTAGCTGGGATTACAGGCGCCCCCCCACCACACCTGGCCAATTTTTGTATTTTTAGTAGAGACAGGGTTTCTCCATGTTTCCAGGCTAGTCTCGAACTCCTGACCTCAGGTAGCCTCCCAAAGTGCTGGGATTACAGGTGAGAGCCACCGCGCCTGGCTGAGTATCCCGATTTTTCCCAGGAAACAAATGGGAAGAATCGGCTGTGCAAGAGTTGCAGTAACAAAGTTTGCCAATTTCGGGATTAAGAACTGCAGTTCAATCTTCTTCCTGGGATGATCTAGAAAGAAGTCTCTGATAGAACAATCTGGTTATATGCTGGAGGGCTCCTCAGGGCAGCATTAAAAATAGCTTCCCCCAGCAACTTCTTCAAAGGTTAAAGACATTTGAGCTGCCCCCACGGGCTGTACAGGACAGGGCTGCAGAGCAGAGTCGAGACGGCTGCAGCTGGTGAGTCTGGAGGGTTTGGAGAAAGTCTCCCTCTTGCCCAGGCCGGGGTACAGTGGCACGGCCTCAGCCAGCTGCATCCTCTGCTTCCCAAGTTCAAGCCATTCTTGTGCCTCGGCCTCCTAAGTAGCCAGGATTACAGATATCTGCCGCCATGCTTGACTCATTTTTGTATTTTTTGTAGAGAGAGGGTTATGCCGTGTTGCCCAGGCTGGTCTTTTCCTGGCCCACTGTAGCCTCCCAAAGTACTGGGACTACAGACATGAACCCCATGCCTGGCCCTAATTTTAAAATTTTTTGTAGGCCAGGTACGGTGTCTCAGACCTGTATTCCCAGCACTTTGGGAGGCTGAGGTGGGTGGAATCATGAGGTCAGGAGATCGAGATCATCCTAACCAACATGGTGAAACTCCGTCTCTACTAAAATAAATAAATACATTTTTTTGTAGAAATGGGGTCTCACTTTGTTGCTCAGGCTGGTCTCAAACTCCTGGCCTCAAGCAGTCCTCCCACCTCGGCCTCCCAAAGTGCTGAGATTACAGGTGTGAGCCACCATGCCTGGCCAATAATAAGCCTTGAATCCACATTTCACAGAGCACTTTGTGTTGTTTGAATTTGATGCTTAGTGATAAGGGGCTCGTCTTACCAATCCTGTTGATGTAGAGGTAGGGGCATGATGTGATGATGGTGATGATGATGATGATGATGATGATGATACTGACCTTTGGGCCACACCCTAGGTGCAACCTCTGCCACCTGCCTCTCTCCCTGATACTGCTGGCCTCCCTCTTTCCAGTCCCGCCTCATTACAGCCATCCCTGGATACCCAGTGAGATCTTTTCAAAAGTCAGGCCAGGCACAGTGGCTCACGGGTGTAATCCTAACACTTTGGGAGGCCAAGGTGGTGGATTACTTGAGGTCAGGAGTTCCAGACCAGCCTGCCCAATGTGGTGAAATCCCATCTCTACTAAAAAATTACAAAAAAATTTGCTGGGCATGGTGGCGGGCGCCTGTAATGCCAGCTACTTGGGAGGCTGAAGCAGGACAATTGCTTTAACCCATGAGATGGAGGTTGCAGTGAGCCAAGATTGCTCCACTGCACTCCAGCCTGGGTGACTGAGCAAAACTCTTAAAAAAAAAAAAAAAAGTACCAGCTGGGCGCAGTGGCTCACGCCTGTAATCCCAGCTCTTTGGGAGGCCGAGGCAGGTGGATCACGAGGTCAAGAGATCGAGACCATCCTGGTCAACATGGTGAAACCCCGTCTCTACTAAAAATACAAAAAAATTAGCTGGGCATGGTGGCGCGTGCCTGTAATCCCAGCTACTCAGGAGGCTGAGGCAGGAGAATTGCCTGAACCCAGGAGGCGGAGGTTGCGGTGAGCCGAGATCACGCCATTGCACTCCAGCCTGGGTAACGAGCGAAACTCCGTCTCAAAAATAAGTAAAATAAAAAAAAAATTTTTTTAAGTTTAGGGGAAAAAAAAGTACCTCAGACCATGTCAGCCTCGCACTGAGTGCCTGCAGGGTCTGAGGCCCTTACATCCTGCCACCCTCTGCTTGAGTCCCTTCCTGGACACCCTTTCCTGACCACTCAGTCTGAGAAGCCCCCATCTGTTGCTAACTCCTTGTTCTAGTTTATATATGTCTACAGTTGTCCCTGTTTATCTGCAGGGGATGTGCTCCAAAACCCCCAGTGGATGGATGCCTAAAGCCATGGGTAGCACTGAAGCCTATACATACTGTTTTTCCTATATGTACATACCTAAGATAAAGTTTATAAATTAGGCATAGTAAGAGATTAACAACCAATAATAAAATAGAACAATTATATCAATACACTGTGCCAGGCACGGTGGCTCACGCCTGTAATCCCAGCACTTTAGGAGGCTGAGGTGGGAGGATCGCTTTTTTTTGCTTTCTTGAGATGGAGTTTTGCTCGTTGCCCAGGCTGGAGTGCAGTGGCTCGATCTCGGCTCACTGCAACCTCCGCCTCCTGGGTTCAAGCGATTCTCCTGCCTCAGCCTCCCGAGTAGCTGGGATTACTGGCATGCACCACCATACCCAGTTAATTTTGTATTTTTAGTAGAGATGGAGTTTTTCCATGTTGATCAGGCTGGTCTTGAACTCTCAACCTCAACTGATCCACTCTTCTTGGCCCCCAAAGTGATGGGATTACAGGTGTGAGCCACTGTACCCAGCCTTTATTTTTTATTTTTTCAGATGGAGTCTTGCTTTGTTGCCCAGGCTGGAGTGCAGTGACATGATCTCAGCTCATGGCAGTGATTTCCCTGCCTCGGCCTCCCAAGTAGCTGAGATTACAGGCACATGCCTAGCTAATTAAAAAAATATATTTTTGGTAGAAACAGGATTTTACCAAACTCCTGATCTCAAGTGATCTGCTTGCCTTGGCCTCCCACAATGGGAGTCTGGGATTACAGGCATAAGCCACTGTGCCCGGCCTGTAGCTAATAATTACTAGCATTCACACTATGCCAGTCACTATGCTATTATCACTCCCGTAATTATTAGAAAACTAAGATTTAAAGAAATGATCCAGCCCACAAGCGATGAGCCCAAGTTTTCAAACCCGGCAGCCCCACCCCAGGGGCCGATGTGTCTGAACACCATGATGGATTTGGCATCCTTAGTTTAGGGACTGGCTGTGGTCTCCAGCCAGCCCTGGGGTGGGGGAGGGGACAACAGTCAGAGGTTCTCCCAGGTGTGGTTGGCTCTGGGGCTGGGTACTTACAGGTCAAACACCAAGAAGAAGAAAGTGTTGGTCTCATAAGTGTCCTTCAGCTGTACTGAAATGGAAATGGCCAGCTGGTCTCAGGTAGCAGGGGAACCCGGGCACGGGGGGAGGGGCCAAGGCTGCTGTGGGCTGACTTCAGAAGCTGACAGGGGAATCAGTAGGGTGCCTGAAGGACGCCAACCAGGGGTGTGGGCAGGCCCAGGGGCTTTATTATCATTGTTACTATTTTTAGAGACAGGGCCTCACCCAGGCTGGAGTGTAATGGTGCAGTCATAGCTCACTGCAGCCTCAAATTCCTGGGCTAAAGTGATGCTCCTGCCTGAGCCTCCCGAGTGGCTGGGATTACAGGCGTGCACCACCATGCCTAGCTAATTCAGCTCAGGAACATTAAACTCCCTTTCCCCCACCTGCATCCATCCCTGCCTGGGACCCCTTCTGTCACAGCAGTGTGGTTGGAACTGGGAGCCTTGAGCCTGAGTGGTTCTAGCTGGCTGTGCGGTGGGGCCACACTCCCTGGCTTGGGCTGTCAGGGCAGAATCACAGGGGGTCCACCCCCGCTGTGTGGCTTGGGGCCATCACTCACTGATGTTGGGGTGCCCTGAGACCTTCCGCAGGATGTCCACCTCCTTCATCGTGGCTTCCCGCAGCTCCCGCACCTCCTCGGGGCTGAAGCTTCCTCCACCGGTGACGTCGATGACCTTCACGGCGTACTCCTGGCTCGTGGGCTTGTGGATGCAACGCCTGACCACACTGCTAACGCCCCTGGGAGTGCAGAGGACAGATGGCCTCGGGGGCCCTCACCCCACGGGAGATTCCAGGCCGTAGCCGGGATGCCCTTGTCAACGGATTTACACTTCCCCCAACTTCCTCTGAGCTTTTGGGGATGGTGGATGAATAGATATAGGCACCGATGGTGATTTGCCCAGTGCTGATGAGTAACAAGCCTACTCTCAGGCCATTCGACTCCTAGTTCAGTGCTTTTTTTTGAGATAGATTCTTGCTTTGTCGCCCAGGCTGGAGTGAAGTGGTGTGCTCTCGGCTCACTGCAACCTCCACTTCCTGGGTTCAAGAAATTCTCTACCTCAGCCTTCCAAGTAGCTGGGATTACAGCCATGAGCCACCACACCCGGCCTTTTTTTTTTT
>NW_016107896.1:745078-755142 GCF_001604975.1 Cebus imitator | reverse complement strand
AGTCTTGCTCTGTCGCCCAGGCTGGAGTGCAGTGGCACGATCCTGGCTCACTGCAACTCCACTTCCTGGGTTCAAGTGATTCTTCTGTCTCAGCCTCCCGAGTAGCTGGGACTACAGGTGCCCGCCATCATATGCTGCTAATTTTTATATTTTTAGTAGAGATGGTGTTTCAACATGTTGTCCAGGCTGGTCTAAAACTCCTGACCTCAGGTGATCTGCCCACCTTGGCCTCCCAAAGTGCTGGGATTACAAGTGTGAGCCACCATTCCCGGCCCTAGTTCAGTGCTCTTGCTCAACATATAGAAAGAAAGAAGCCCTACACTCTTAGTGCTGTAATCTTCCCTCTATTCCTGATTCCTGATTCTGGTCAAAGCTGGGTTTAGATGTGCTTGTTAACAACACCTAAGAACTTTTTGTATGTGTGTGATAGGGTCTCTAGGGTCTCTCTCTGTTGCACAGGCTGAGTGCAATGACATGTTCACGGCTCACTGCAGCCTCAACTCCCCAGGGCTCAAGCAATCCTCCCACCTGTGCCTCTCGAGTAGCTGGTCTGCAGGTGCACATCACCAAATCTGGCTAATTTTTGTTTTTTTTGTAGAGACGAGGTCTCACTATGTTGCCCAGGCTGATACTGAATTCCTGGATGCAAACAATCCTCCTGCCTTGGCCTCCCAAACTGCTGGGATTACAGGTGTGAGCCACTGTGCCTGGCTGCTTTTTTTTAAATAGAGATGGTTAGCCACACGTGGTGGCACACACCTGTGGTCCCAGCTACTCGGGAGGCGTAGGTGGGAGGATCACTTGAGCCTAGGAGGCAGAGACTGTAGTCAGCCAAGATCATATCACTGTACTCAAACCTGGACAACAGGGCAAGACCTTGTCTAAAAAAAAAAAGATACGGGGTTTTGCCATGTTGCCTAGGCTGACCTTGAACTTCTGGCCTCAAGCAGTCCTCCCACCTCAGCCTCCCAAAATGCTGGGATTACAGGCGTGAGCCACTGTACCTGCCCCTGGGAACTTTTTGCTGGGAGAGGTTTCTCTTATCTGTCCTCGCTTCAGGAGGGCAGGACCCCAAACCAAGGGTTTCTCCAAGTGGACAGCATTTGGGGGATGCAAGTGGGGTCAGTCCTTGCGGTGGAGCAGAGGTGGCTGTAGCCCACAGGGCCTGCTGGAGTTTAGGAGAGCCCTTCATAGGGAGAGCGTGGGCCTTACCTGCCCAGTATCTCTTTGGGCTCATAATTCTCATAGAAGTCCTGTGCAGAATGAGAGTCCGGCAGTGCCTCGTCCCGGGTCATGCTCAGATGCTCAGCGGGGGAACTCTGGGCACCTCTGAGAGGGGAGCAGAAAGAAGCTGTCAGCGCTTCTGACCCAGGGGGTGTTCTCCTTGGGGCCTGGAACTGTTTCTCACTCCTGGAACTGTTTCTTACATCTCCTGGCACCAGACTGGCCTACAGTGAATGTTCCAAATAAACGTTTCTGAATTGAGGTCCGGTGCGGTGGCTCACACCTGTAATCTCAGCACTTTAGGAGGCTGAGGCAGATCATTTGAGGCCAGGAGTTCGAGACCAGCCTGGCTAACATGATGAAACCCTGTCTCTGCTAGAAATACAAAGATTAGCTGGGCATGGTGGCACATGGTTGTAGTCCCAGCTACTCAGGAGGCTGAGGCAGGAGAATCGCTTGAACCTGGGAGGCGGAGGTTACAGTGAGCTGAGATCGTACCACTGTACTCCAGCCTGGGAGACGAGACTCCAGCTCAAACAAATTTCTTTGTAGAGATGGGGTCTCACTCTGTTACCCAGGCTGGAGTGCAGTGGTACGATCATAGCTCACTGCAGCCACGACCTCTTGGGCTCAAGTGATCCCCTCACCCTAGCCTCCTGAGTAACTGGCACGAAAGTTGGGCAGCACACACTCAGCTAATATTTAAGTTTTTGTTTTTTTTTTTCCAGAGACAGAGTCTTGCTCTATCACCCAGGTTGGAGTGCAGTGGTGTGATCTCGGCTCTCAGCTCACTGCAACCTCTGCCTCCCAGGTTCAAGTGATTCTCCTGCTTCAGCGTCTCGAGTAGCTGGAATTAACAGGCAACTGCCACCACACCCAGCTAATTTTTTATATTTTTAGTAGAGACAAGGTTTCACCTTGTTGACCAGGCTGGTCTTGAACTCCTGACTGCAGGTGATCTGCCCGCCTCAGTTTCCCAAAGTGTTGAGATTACAGATGTGAGTCACCATGCCTGGCCCTAATATTTAAGATTTTTGTAGAGACAGGGTCTCTCTATATTGCCCGGGCTGGTCTCAAACTCCTGGCCTCAAGCAATTTTCCCGCCTCAACCTCCTAAAGAGCTGGGATTATAGGCGTGAGCCACCGCTACACATGGCCACAATTTCCAGGCTAGAGTGATCTTGGCTCACTACAACCTCCGCCTCCCGGGTTCAAGCAATTAATTCTCCTGCCTCAGCCTCCTGGGTAGCTGGGACTACAGGCACACACAACCATGCCGGGCTAATTTTTGTATTTTTAGCGGAGATGGCATTTCAACACGTTGGCCAGGCTGGCCTCAAATTCCTGACCTCAAATGATCCACCCACCTTGGCCTCCCAAAGTGCTAGGAATACAGGCGTGAGCCACTGCACCCGGCCCTTTCTCATGTATTCTGTCCATAACTGGGACTTTGATAATCACTCATTCATTCCGTCTTCATTCTGCAGACACTAACACCCACTCTTTGCCAACCACCATGCTGGGTGCTCTAAGGGATGGAGAGCTGGGTGGGTCTGTCCTGGTTCCTGCCTCTGGTGTCACTTGTCAGTGTGTGTCATCTAGATGGTCATCTCTAGGATGTCCTAGCCATCTCTGCTCCCCGTGTCCAGTGCAGGTGTCCAGCTGGTGCTATTTTTTTAATGTGAGTCCATGGTTGGGCAGGTACCCTTTGGCTCGGGGTCCTGCCAGCAGAATGCCCCATGTCCTACCTAACAATGGCCAGTGAGCCCTGAGTGGGCCTGCTGTGGTGTGGAGCCAGGACACTCCGGCTTAGACACAGAGGCACTGAGCTACCCCACCTTGCTTTGGGAACATGGAAGCTCCTACCAGGGAACTCAACTGCTGCTTCAGATGTAGGATTTGGGCCTGGTGTGGTGGCTCACACCTGTCATCCTAGCACTTTGGGAAGCTGAGGTGGGCAGATCACTTGAGGTCAGGAGTTCGAGACCAGCCTGGGCTACAAAGAGAAACCCCATCTCAACAAAAAATAGAAAAATTAGCCAGGCATGATGGCTCTTGGACCTGTGGTCCTAGCTACTTGGGAAGCTGAGGCAGGAGGATCGCTTGAACCCATGAGGTGGAGGTTGCAGTGAACTGAGATTGCACCAGTGCACTCCAGCCTGGGTGAGAGAGTGAGACTCAAAAAAAGCAAAACAAAATCAGATGCAGGATTTGGGGAATGCGGAAAATCATCTACCAACAGGGAAAAGGGCAGGTAGGAAACAGGCCCAACCTGCCACTCAGCAAAGCCAAAGCTCCCTCCAGCCCCCTTTCCCCCACTGCTTCTGGGCCTAAGGAGGCCTGGCCTCTCAAAGGAGCCAGTTTGCTGATCAGCCAAGCAGCAGCACTGGCTGCCTCCAGGATTAGGCGGGCTGTTCCAGGAATCCTGGTGGCCCCACTACTGGGTGCCTGGTTACCAGAGGAAGGTTTAGAATAACAAGTCCCCTCTCCCAGTGCCAGGCATCTGGGCTGCCTCACACACAGGCCTTCTCTGCCTGCCCCATCAGCAACCTGATGGAGCCCAGGAGTGTCTGTTTCCCATAAAAACAAGCCCATTTGCTGGCAAGTCCTTCTGAGTCCTCACAATGGGCATCTGTGCCTCATTACCTCCCAAATCTGGGTAGTGCCAGCTTCCTCCTCCTCCCCAAGCCTCCATGAGCAGAAAGTACATCTGGACCCCCTGTGAGATGGCACCCTAGGCCAGCACAGCCAGCTTGGCCAAGTTGTGGCTGCACTCACCTTTCTTGAGGGGCTGAGGAAGTGGTTATCTTGCCCGATCCCCCAGCTCTGACTGGGGCCAATTTTGTGCCTCTATCTACTGCCACACTCACCCCTCACACCTTTCCCAAGACCCCTGTGGACAGGGTCCCCACATGGTAGTAGGTGGCCCAGGCCGGAGTGCAGTGGCGAGATCTCAGCTCACTGCAACCTCCACCTCCCAGGTTCAAGTCATTCTCCTGCTTCACTCTACTGCATAGCTGGGACTACAGGCACAAGCCACCATACCCAGCTAATTTTTGTATTTTTAGTAGAGGTGGGGTTTCACCATGTTGGCCAGGCTGGTCTTGAGCTCCTGACTTTAAGTGACCCTCCCGCCTCGCCCTCCCACACCCGGCTGGCTTGGTCCTTTTTTGTATGTAACTTCCCTCCCCTGAACTCTGAAAGTCCAAAAACCAGATCAGCCCCAGGGACCTCTTTTCTGTAGGAAAGTCCCCCAGATGGGGGTTTCAGGGGCCAATGCTGCCACTCTCCTGGGTCTATCGGCCTTCAGAAAGGAGAAATGGATGGAACAGATGTGGGGCTTTCTATCTTCTCCACCCCCAGGCCTCTCCATTCCCTGCCTGTCACCTGACCTTTGTCCATCACTGGCCTAGCTACTTACCGTTAAGTCCTTGCAGGCCCTTGAAGGAGCTTGACAAGAATCCCAAAGGCCTCAGGGCCCCTGGGGAGAGGGGACCACCGAGGGCTGAAGCCGTGTCCTGAGCAGACACTTGGAAGATACCGTGCTGCCCCGTTTTGGGTTTTGCTATTTGATGACCAGAAGCTGACGTACCAAAAATAAATCACAACTGCAAACCCGGGAGGCAGGCCAAGGCCTGCAGGAACAGGGAGCGGGGCTGAGTCTCACTAGGGGGACCTCTGCTGGAGGGTGAGGGAAGCTCCGGCAGCCTGAGACCAGGCCGACAGCACGTGGTGATCAGTTTTCCCTCTGCAGCTCCCTTGGCTTCCAGGCCCAGAGAACATAAAGCCAGCCTTGTGGGGAATACACAAGTGATTCTGATTTCCGTGTCTGCTGAGAGCAGGGCCCTGGAGGATTTCTCAGCATGCGACTGCAGCAGCTGACTGCCCTGGCTGCCACAGGGACATTTGGGGACAGTGTACATGATTACCCTACATAATGCAGACCGGTACAGGTTAGGAAGGCTGGGCACAGTGGCTCATGCCTGTAGTCCCAGTGCTTTGGGAGACTGAGGCAGGAGGATCGTTTATGTCCAGGAGTTTGACACCAGCCTGGGCAACAAAGTGAGACCCTGGCTCTACAAAAAATTTAAGAATTAGCCACATATGGTTGTGCCTGGGAGGTTGAGGCTTCAGTGAGCTATGATTATTCCACTGTACTACATGCTGGGCAACAGAGACTGTCTCAAAATAAATAAAAAGCTGGGCGTGGTGGCTTATGTCAGTAATCCCAGCATTTTGGGAGGCCGAGGTGGGTGAATCATCAGGTCAGGAGTTCAAAACCAGCCTGACCAACATAGTGAAACTCTGTCTCTTTTAAAAATTCGCCGGGCATGGTGGTGGGCGCCTGTAATCCCAGCTACTCGGGAGGCTGAGGCAGGAGAATCGGTTGTACCTAGGCGTTGCACTTCAGCCTGGGTGACAGAGCGAGACTCCATCTCAAAATTTAAAAAAATTAGAGATCTTCCCTTTGAGGAATCTACTTCTCATCTAACCTCCATAATTTCATCCAAAAACCTTCCTTTAATCTTACATCAGATGTGTGAGTTTTTAAAAAATATTTATGTATTATATTTTATTATTTTTTTGTAACGGGGTCTCGCTGTTGCCCAGGTTGGAGTACAATGCTCAGGTTCAAGCGATTCTTGTGCCTCAGCCTCCCTAGTAGCTGGGATTACAGGCGCCTGCCACCACACCTAGCTAATTTTTGTTATTTTTATTAGACGCAGGGTTTTGCCATGTTGGGCAGGCTGGTCTTGAATTCCTGACCTTAGGTGATCTGCCCGCCTCGGTCTCCAAAAGTGCTGGGATTACAGGCGTGAGCCACCGTGCGTGGCCTTTTCATTTTCACGTATTTATTTTGAGACACAGTCTTGCTCTGTCACCAGGCTGGAGTGCAGTGGCTCAATCTCGGCTCACTGCAGCCTCCGCCTCCTGGGTTCCAGGGATTCTTCTGCCTCAGCCTCCCGAGTAGCTGGGACCACAGGCACACACCACCACACCCGGCTAATTTTTTTGTATTCCTAGTAGAGACGGGGTCTCACCATGTTGGCCAGGCTGGTCATGAACTCGTGACCTCAAGTGATTCACCCATCTCGGCCTCCCAGAAGTGCTGAGATTACAGGCGTGAGCCACCGCACCCGGCACTTATTTGTTTTATTTTATTTTTTTGAGACGGAGTCTTGCTCTGCTGTCCAGGCTGGAGTGCAGTGGCTCGATCTCGGCTCACTGCAACCTCCGCCTCCTGGGTTCAAGCGATTATCCTGCGTCAGCCTCCTGAGTAGCTGGGACTACAGGCACGCGCCACCACCACGCCCGGCTAATTTTTGTATTTTTAGCAGAGACGGGGTTTCACCGTGTTGGCCAGGATGGTCTCGATCTCTTGACCTCGTGATCCGCCCGCCTCGGCCTCCCAAAGTGCTGGGATTACAGGCGTGAGCCACCGCGCCCGCTACTTATTTTTAAAAGAACCTTTGAGTTCTGGTCCCGCAGAGCGGGCGGCGAGCTCGCCCTGGGCCCTGCAGGCCGCGCGGCCCGGGCCGGCGGGTGAGCTGAGGGCCCCGGGACACCTGAGGCCTCCGCTGCGGCTGCCCCCTGGCCAGGCCCACGCATTGAAGCCGTGGCGAACGTCTCTACCCCACCCGACTTATGGCAGCAGCGGCTTCTCCGGCCCGGACCACACCCAGACCCGCCGACCCCAGCGTGCGGGCCTCGCCGAAGCCCCAGCGAGGCTGCCCGGATGCAACGCCTCTGCGCGGCGGAAGTGGCGGGCCGGGAAGCATGGCGGCCGCTCGAGGGCCGCGCGGCGGAAGTGGCGGGCCGGGAAGCATGGCGGCCGCTCGAGGGCCGCGCGGCGGAAGTGGCGGGCCGGGAAGCATGGCGGCCGCTGAGGGCCGCGCGGCGGAAGTGGGGACCAGGAAACATGGCGGCGGCTCGAGGGCCGCGCGGCGGAAGTGGGGACCAGGAAACATGGCGGCCGCTCGAGGGCCGCGCGGCGGAAGTGGGCACCAGGAAGCATGGCGGCCGCTCCAGGGCCGCGCAGCGGAGCCGGCAGTTCTCGGAGGGCCTGAGGAGGCGGCCTACGGACCCAGGCGGGCTCGGCCGCCTCTCTAGGTGACGGAGCCGTGCAGATCCGGGTCCCCAGTGACCACTCGGTCCCCACTGGGAGAGACCTACTTAGTCCTGACGACGGACAAAGGCCTTCACAGGCCCGGCAGGTGAGCGAAGTTCCGAACGAGGCGGGTGGAACGGTTAGCGGCCGTCGGGGGTCCGCGGTCATTGCGCCAGCCCTTGCTGTCGGGACAGAGAAAGGCAGAACGACAGGCCGCGTCGGCGCGTTGGAAATGCCCGCCGCCCTCTGGGAAGATTGCTGGCTGTGTATGGAAGGCCTGTGTGTATAATATGAAAAAGCTGCTCTCAACTGCACCACAACCTTTTTTTCTTTTCTTTTTGTTTTTTTCTTTTTTTTCACCTTGAACTGTCTTGATAGAGTTATACACCCCAGCCTTTTGATAGAAAACATTTGTCACATCTAGCCCTTCTAGGTGTGAAGAGGTTCCCGATGTATGATAAAGTAGAGTTAGAAAACCACACATGTTGTAAATTCTCATTTGTTTAAAAGAAATCATAGAAAATACATGACTCCTGGACTCCATGACTTTTGGAAATGGAGCTGTTAGGTGGCCTCTGGAAGCGATAGTCCACGTTTGTTCAGTGGGTTAGATGACATGGAGTTGGAAGACACGAGGAGGAGGAATGGAGTTGGAAGACACGAGGAGGAGGAGAAGGTTCTCTGCTAGACTGGTCATATTTAGAAGACATTTTCATATTCTAGCCATTGTTTTGTGTGCATTTTATTCCTCACTACTATATATATAGTTGACAATGCTAAACTTTTTCGAAACGTCTGTTCTTTTTAGATGTTCTGAAGTGCCTAATGGATGTTAAAATTAGGTAAAATAGAGGTAGTAAAATCACATTTTGTAAATATCTTTTTGTTACAACTTGTAGGAAATGTTTTTTGGGGGGAATGGCCAAATCACCTGTTGAGTAATATTCAGTGTGTGTGCAGCGGTTCAGGGGAGGAGGGAGGATGGGGAGGTGCAGACAGTTCTATGACACCCTGCTTACAGCAAGGCAAGATGAATTATTATCTCTGCATTTTGTTTTACTTACCTGTGCATATAGTGTACGTAAAGGACAAACGAGTCCTAACTTTTTTTTTTTTTTTTTTTTTGAGACGGAGTTTCGCTCTTGTTACCCAGGCTGGAGTGCAATGGCGCGATCTCGGCTCACCGCAACCTCCGCCTCCTGGGTTCAGGCAATTCTCCTGCCTCAGCCTCCTGAGTAGCTGGGATTACAGGCATGCGCCACCATGCCCAGCTAATGTTTTGTATTTTTAGTAGAGACGGGGTTTCACCATGTTGACCAGGATGGTCTCGATATCTTGACCTCGTGATCCACCCGCCTCGGCCTCCCACAGTGCTGGGATTACAGGCTTGAGCCACCGCGCCCGGCACGAGTCCTAACTTTAACAACATCTAGTCTTTAACGAGGTTGCCAGTGTATGACAGAAGTAGAGTTAGTAACCTAATGTTTTGTACATTTTGTTTTACAAGTCTAGGAAAGATTGTCTTCTGAAAATTTGAGCGTTCTTGCGCACTGGGCTGATGGAGATAGGAAGGGTTCTAGGCCAGAATGTTCACACTTGGAAGGCTCTTTCAAATTATAACTGTTGTTACATGTTTGCAGTTTATTCGAGACTGCTGTGTACATAGTGGACAAACTAACTCCTAGGTGTTTAGAAGTGCCTGATGTATGTTAAATGTAGAGGTAGTAAAATACCACTTTGTAAATATCTTTTTGCTAAAATTCATAGGAAGTACTTTTGGAAATTGAATTGTGAAGCCACCTTTGTGAGCCATATGGTACTGTCTATACTTGTTCAGTGGTTCAGAGGAGGTGAGAGGGAAGAAATTGCAAAAGGTAATATTCTAGTGTGTTCATACTTGGACATTTCAGACACTATTTTTCTGTAGGTTTTGTGCATTTTCTTTTGCTTTGTACATAGTGTATATAATGGACAATGAGTCCTAATTTTTCGACATCTAGTCTCTAGCTGTTAAAGAGGCTGGCAGTGTATGGCCATGTAGTAAAATGAGCATATTTTGTCCCCTTTGTGATGAAATTCATAGGAAAACTTGCCTTCTGTAAACGACGTTTGCATTGGAATTTGTTCAGTCATCTCTGCGCATTACACGTGCCTGTACTTGTCCACTGGATTGAAGGCAGAGAAGAAAGAGAGGAGGGAATGATTCAAGGCCAAAATGGTCACAGTTAGACGGCACCTCAGATGATAACCACTGTTTACGTGTGTGCAATTTTAGTTAACAGGGTTGTGTACGTGGTGGACAAGTTATATGAAATATCTAGTCTTTCTAGATATTTGGAAATGCTTGGTGTATGTAAAAGTAGTAGTAGAATAACAATTTTTGTAAATAGCTTTTAAAAAGTGATGGGAAATGCTGTTGGGAAGTGGAATTGTGCAACCACCTGGGAGGTGGGAGGGAAGAAATTGCAAAAGGTGTTTTGCCATTGTTTATTAGAAAATTTCAGCTTAATCCATTGCCTATATGTTACATGCATTTCCTTTAAGTTTGCTATCTATACTGTATATATTATGTATATGCTGGACAAATGGGTCCCAATTTTATAATATCTAGTCTCTAGATATTAAAGAGGTTGCCGGCCAGGCGCGGTGGCTCATGCCTGTAATCCCAGCACTTTGGGAGGCCGAGGCGGGTGGATCACGAGGTCAAGAGATCGAGACCATCCTGGTGAAC
>NW_016107896.1:737285-744833 GCF_001604975.1 Cebus imitator | reverse complement strand
AAAAAAAAAAAAAAAAAGAGGTTGCCAATGCGTGACAGAAGTAGAGTTAGTAAACTAACACATCCTGTACACTTTGTTAAGATTCATAGAAAGGCTGTCTTCTGAGAAAGACTTTCGGAAGTGAAGTAACCTCAGCCGTAAGTGACACATGTGCCACTTACAGAGTTGGGTGAAGAGTTGGAAGGAATGAAGAATTCTAGACCAGAATGATCCTATCTAGAAGACACTTTCAGATATAACCATTGTTACATGTGTGTAGTTTATTTAACACTGCTGTGTATATAGTGGACAAACTTAAGTCCTAATTTGAAACATCTAGTCTTTCTAGATGTTTAGAAGTGCACAAAGTATGTTAAAAGTAGAGGTAGTAAATAACAAACACATTTTGTGGCTATCCTTTTGATATATCATCTTTTGGAAATTGATCTATTCTCTGAGCAGTACATTATGATATCTGTGCAGGTTCAGGGAGGAGGAGGAGTGTAAAGGGCTTTCCACCAGTGTGTTTATGATGAGGCACGTTGATCATTGTCCCTTATGTCTGCATTTTCATCAACTGTGCTGTGTATATAGTGTATATAAGCGTACATAAGAGTCCTAATTTACAGCTAGTCGATGTTAAAGAGGTTGCCAGTGTGTGACAGAAACAGAGTTAGTAAATTCAATACATTGAGTGTACCTTGTGTTAAAAATCATAGGGAAGACTTCTTAAAAACAGAAGTGACATTGTTAAAATCCCCCCTAAACTGTCCATGGGGTTGACAGAGGTCAGAAAGGGAAGTAGGTTCTAGGCCAGAATGTTCCTATTTAGAAGACACTCAAATTACCGTCTGTGTTATGTATAACACCATTTATTCAATGCTACTGTGTATATAATGGAAAACTTGAGTCCAGTTGGAAATATCTAGTCTTTCTAGGTATTTAAAAGTGCACAACATATGTTAAAAGTAGAGGTCTAAAGTAACACCCCTCTAAGCATTTGTTTTCATTACTTCCTGAGGAGTGGCTGGTTGCATTTGGGAATGGAATTGTTAAAATTTGATGCGTATGCAGACTATTCATTGGCTGGTGATGGGTTGGGGAGGAGGAGGTATGCAGGGAGAAGGGTTCTTTGTCCCTGAGATTAGTTCAGCTGGTCTAACCATTGTTTTGTATGTGCATTTTAGTTAATATTACAGTTATGTATTAAAGGATAAACAAGTCAATGCTCAGAGTATGTTAAAAATAGATATAGTAAATCAGTCCCTTTACGCATGTCGTTTTGTTAGTTTTTAAGAAGGCTCGTCTTCTGGGAGTGACCCTTATTATTAGTTCACCTCTTGGAGCCAGACATCCTATACTTAGTCACTAGGGATGGTGGAGGAGGGAGAAGACAGGGGAAGGGAAGGGCCTTTTGCTAGTATCTTCGTATCTAGAAGATGGTTTTAGATGATAACCACAGGTCTGTATGAGTGTTTGTAGTGAAGTGCCTGGGTTTTTTGTGGACAAAGTTCATTATTTTGCAACGTCTAAGCTTTATGAAAGTCTGGGGTGACAACATAGAGCTAGTGAATTAGCCAATTTGTAAATACCTTTGTTGTAATTGACAGAAAAGATGCATCTTGGACATGGAATTGTAAACCACCTCTGAACAATGAGTGTCAGGACTTGTTCATTAGTTGGCAGCAGAGGGGCAGAAGGAACTATAAAGGGAGAGATGTATGCAGATGTGTCCATATTTACGTTTTGATGATAGCCGTTAATGTATGCATCTGGCTGTACTATAGGAATATATTAAATAATTCAGTGGAAGTATACCTTGCTAATATTTTAATGGTATAGATCTGCTAATGAGCTCTTTTAGAAGCATTGTACTTAGTGTAATCTGTTGCTGTATGCTTCATTTTAAATTGAGCATTAAGGGAATGTAGTATTTAAATCAGAACGCTGCCAATGCTTTTATCTACAGGCGTGTTGCCATTTTGGTCTTCTATGAAATTTTTGTTCCAAGAAAGACAGGATACATTTTTTTTGAACAGACTGAGTTGGTGTATTGTATTCTTGGTTATCAAAATGCTCAGATTGCTTTGGGATTTTGAATTGGTAAATATTCATGGTGTGTGAAAAATCATGATACATACTATACAGTCTCAGTCCCATAAAATTGGATGTTGTGCCTATGGGACACAAAGGACCTAGAAGAATGTATCAAACTATAAACGGCTTGTGATTGTGACTTTGTTCTTTGCTTCTTGTGTTTTTCAGTTTCCTCTAATGTACCTAACTTCTTAAAAGTACAGGTTATTTTAAAAACATGTATTGCTGGGTGTGGTGGCACGTGCCTGTAGTCCCAGCTACTCGGGAGGCTGAGGTGGGAGGATCACTTGAGCCCAGGAGTTCTGGGCTGTAGTGCGCTATGCTGATAGGGTGTCTGCACTAAGTTCGGCATCAATATGGTGACCTCCCAGGAGCGGGGGACCACCAGGTTGCCTAAGGAGGGCTGAACCGGCCCAGGTCGGAAACAGAGCAGGTCAAAACTCCCGTGCTGATCAGTAGTGGGATCTTGCCTGTGAATAGCCACTGCACTCCAGCCTGGGCAACATAGCGAGACCCCGTCTCTAAAAACAAACAAAAAACATGTATTAAGCCCTCGTTGCTTGTGGAATAAAGTTAGTATGCTCCACAGGAGGAAAAAAAAAAAAAAAAACCTTCAGGCTGGGTACTGTGGCTCACACCTGTAATCCTAGCACTTTGGGAGGCCAAGGTGGGTGAATCACCTGAGGTCAGGAGTTGGAGACCGGTCTGGCCAACATGGTAAAACCTCGTCTCTACTAAAAATACAAAAAGTTAGCTGGGTGTGGTGGCAGGGGCCTATAATCCCAGATACTTGGGAGGCTGAGGCAGGAGAATCACTTGAACCTGGGGACAGAAGTTGCAGTGAGCTCGGACCTCGCCACAGCACTCCAGCCTGGGCAACAGAGTGAGACTCCATCTCAAATGAACAAAAAAGAACCTTCCTTACCCATTTTGTTTTCAGCTTGCTGTTTCTATTGGGAGGATTTCCAAGTGCCGGGAAAAACGGACGGTGTCCAGGTGCATGTGACTCTGGCCAGGGTCCTCATCAGTATGATTCTACCTTATGAAGGTGACAAAGCTGGCAGCATGTGGGCACACAGCAGATACCCAGTTTTCATTGCTTACTCTCATTCTAAAACCACCTTTTTCCAAACTCCTAATATTCCAAATGGATGGCAAGGGGTGGGGGAAGGGGAGACAGTGCTTTACCCATGAGCTGAGCCCACAAATACCTGTTTTAAATTTTGTATGTATTTTTAATTTTTTAAATAGAGATGAGGGCCGGGTGCCATGGCTCATGCCTGTAATCCCAGCACTTGGGAGGCTGAGGCAGGCGGATCACACGAGGTCAGAAGTTAGAGAACAGCCTGACCAACATGGTGAAACCCCATCTCTACTAAAAATACAAAAAGCCACCTTGGCATGGTGGTGTGCGCCTGTAATCCCAACTACTCAGGAGGCTGAGGCAGGAGAATCGCTTGAACCCGGGAGGCAGAGGTTGCATGAGCCGAATTCGAGCGACTACACTCTAGCCTGGGCGACAGAGTGAGACTCCCAGACTCTGTCTGAAAAAAAAATAGAGATGGGAGCTGGTACAGAGGCTCATGCCTGTAATCCCAGCACTTTGGGAGTCTAAGGCAGGGGTATCACTTGAGGTCAAGAGTTTGAGGCCAGCCTGGCCAACGTGGAGAAACTCCGTCTCTACTAAAAATACAAAAATTAGTTTGGCGTGGTGGTGCATGCTTGTAGTCCCAGCTACTTGGGAGGCTGAGGCAGGAGAATCACTTGAACCCGGGAGGCAGAAGTTGCAGTGAGCCGAGATCGCACCACTGCACTCCAGCCTGGGTGACAGAGCGAGACTCCGTCTCAAAAATTAAAATAAAATAAGAGATGGAGTGCTCACGATATTGCCCAGATTGGTCTCAAACTTCCGGGCTCAAGCAATCTTTTGGGCCTCACAAAGTGCTAGGATTACAGGCATGAGACACCACACTCGATCACAGATACCTAATTGATTCACATTTTAAAATGCACTTCATACAGTTTCACTTGGACCACAAAACCCTGGTATTAAGCCAATTTTAGAGAAATTGTGACTTGCTAAAGGTTGCCAAGTAGGTGAGTCAGAGAGCCTAGATTAGCCCTGCATGTTGTGCGTGCTAGCATTTCCTTATGATACTGACCATCATTTATGTCACTTTTGGGAAAGTTTTTTTGTTTTTTTTTTTTTGAGATGGAGTCTTGCTCTGTGACCAGGCTGGAGTGCAGTGATGCAATCTCGGCTCACTGCAACCTCCGCCTCCCAGGTTCAAGTGATTCTTCCGCCTCAGCCTCCCAAAGTGCTTAGATTACAGGCGTGAGCCACTGCACTGCCTAATTTGCCATTAATAGACCTATTTTCTCCCTCACATTTCTAAGCTACACATTTGATTCTTGCTGGTTTATAAGGTATCTTCAGGTGATTGGTTCCAAGGCTCCTGTGGATAACAGAATCCATGATGCTCACATCCCTTATATAAATGGCACAGTATTAACCTATGAATATCTGCGGTATACTTTAAATCATCTCTAGATTACTTAAAATACCTAGTATAGTGTAAACAGGATGTAAATACACTGTATTGTTTAGGGAATGGCAAGGAAAATAGTCTGTTTCCTAAAGTGACCATGAATTTTTTCAGAAAAAAATTTTTTTGAAACAGGATCTTACTCTGGGCTGGAGTTAAGTGGTACTAGCTTAGCTCACTGCAACCTTGAACTCCTGGCCTTCCGCAATCCCACCACCTCAGCCTCCCTAGCAGCTGGGACTACAGGCACATGCTACTGCACCTGGGTGATTTATCTTTTGTAGGTATCTCTGTTGAGAAATGCTGAGTGTGTGATGAGATATATTGTTTGCTAGGAAGAAAGATGGGAAGGAAAACTTAGCCCCCCCAGTAGAAACTACTTGGAGTTTTCTAAAGTGGCGAGACAACATATAATTATCACACACCAGTTAAAACAATTATTTAGGGGTGGGATGTGTGACCCTGCCCCCTTGACTCCCTTGTGAATACTTTTAAGTTTGTCTGTGATCAGCGGTAAGCGGACACCAGCTGCCTACTTGGTCTATTTTTGTGTTGAGAAAATATACCGAACATGTTTGTTAATAGTCACCTGTTCACAGAGAATAAATATGTGGGTCAGAATCTGCTCGAGGCCCTCAGCCTGGAATGCTGTCACCCCCCGAGGCTCTCAGCTTGTAAGGCCGTTGGCCCCCTTGATGGTCCCAATTTGCCGTTCTATCTGGGTATCTCCTTCTCAGTTCCTTCAGCGCCACCTGGGTGGGGATCTCTATGGCTGAGCTGGTCTCATAGATCTCACTTTGTTGCATAGGCTCCAAATATTCTCAGTCCTCAATTGGCTGAATTAATGGATGTGGAACTCGGGGATGTGAAGGGCCGACTGCACAATGAATGATTGCATCACAAAGTCCTTTCTAACCTTAGGGCAATAGGCCAGTGCACCTAGAGGATTATTACACATCCTTCTTGTAGCAGTTACTCCTACCAGGGAGAGGCCAGGCCAGTCACGCTTGCATTTTGTCAGTCAGTTGAAAAGAAGGCAATATGCTGGGGAACTGGCCAGGAGTGAATTGTGCTCAGAGGCTCTCAGAGCCTGTTTCAGAAACTGAAAGTTTAGGCATTCCAAGAGCACAGCTGATAGGAGGCAAGGCAGCAATTGGCTAAGACCCTTAATCACCAGCACCTCACTCACCTGACAGTGATGTAGCGCTCTGAAACTCAGAAAAAAGAACCTGTAGAAGCCGAGCATGGTGGCACACACCTGTACTCCCAGCACCTTGGGAGGCTGACGTGGACAGATCACTTGAGGTCAGGAGTTCGACACCAGCCTGGCCAACATGGTGAAACCCTGTCTCTACTAAAAATACAAAATTAGCTCTGCGTGGTGGTGGTGGTGCATGCCTGTAATCCCAGCTTCTGGGGGTGCAAGGGGGGGCGCGCTGAGGCAGGGGAATTGCTTGAACCTGGGAAGTAGAGGTTGCAGTGAGCCTAGATCACACCACTGAACTCCAGCGTGGGTGACAGAGCAAGATGCCATCTCAAAAAAACAACAAAGAAGATTGCAGAGCAAAATGTAGGCTGAAGATCAACTAGAAGATAATGAAATTTTGAGCTTTCCATGAAGGATGGAACTTGGCTCACTTAAAAGACCTGCTGATCCTTTTGTAGTTAAGTGCGATGATTGGGTTTTCAAACTCATAGGTGAGGTGTACCTCCCTCAAACCTGGTTACATTGACATATTACCCCTCTGACATGAAAAATGTGGCCTACTCCAAATTGTATCCCATCCCTTTAAAGTTCTTCCCCAGCACGGAGTGGGTGATTGCAGCTAGCCTGAGCGTTTTAGGAAGAGGAGGCTACAACACTTTAAGCAGAAGAAAAGCAACTTCAGGGGAACTGCGTATATTGATTGGTTTTTATTGTCAATCAGGAGTGCCCAAGGGAGAGAATATGGTCATGGGTTTAGTTTCAGTTTATGGTTAGGCCAGTAAAGCCCCTTCCTCATCCCTCTTTTCCGTTTGTTACTATTGGCAGAAACTAAAAACTGCAGCTTCAGGCTGCTAAAAGCCTAAAACAAAACAGAACAAATAAGGTGGGTGGCACAAGCTTGCTTGGACACAGTAGGGGAATAGGGAACCCACCCCAAACAGGCTTATTCCTGTTCCTTTATCCTTCACTTGATTCAAACAATGTATTTTTGAGACAGAGTCTTACTCTGTCACCCAGGCTGGAGTACAGTGGCATGAACTCAACTCACTGCAACCTCCGCCTTCCAGGTTCAAGCAATTCTCTTGCCTCAGCCTCCCAAGTAGCTGGGACTACAGGCAGGCACCATCACACCTGGCTTAAAATAGTATTTTAAGCAGTTTCCTGCTACTGATCAGCTTCCTTAACTCCAGGCCCACAGGACCAGGACCCTTGAATCGAGCAGCATGTTTATGAGTGAGCCACTCCTTACATAATCCCTCAGGGGAGCTCTCAGATCTGGGTGGATGCTATTTCATAACCAGAGGATACAGACTAGATGAATCACATCTTGGAAGAAAATCACTTTATTCTAATTAACTAACTCACAAAGAATAAAATCATAACAGCTAGTTTAAGGAGGCCACACAAACATCTGACCAGCTCCAAATTCTACAGAGTAGGAACACCCCCTTCGATTTCAATTCTGAAGCAAGGAAGCTAGAATGACAGGAGAGGTTTAACTGATGGCTACACTTTACACCTTCACTATTAATTAAATTTTTATATGAAGTTAACTTGGTTATGAGAGCTGGTTTTCCATTTCTCCAGTTTGAACTTCTTGATTAGGCCAATCCTGCAAAGAGAAAAAATAAGTTAGAAGACTGCTGGCTTCATACACTCAACAAAACAGAAGCCATCCAAATCATGAAAGCAGAGACAAGAAGCCAAGGTTATAGGTTT
>NW_016107896.1:729712-736971 GCF_001604975.1 Cebus imitator | reverse complement strand
TTTTTTTTTTAAAATAAAAAATAGAGATGGGGTCTTGCTATGTTGCCCAGGCTGGTATCAAACTCCTGGGCTCAAGCAATCCTCCCACCTTGGCCTCCCAGAGTGCTAAGTGATTGAAGGCATCCTGCAACTAACAAGACACCCTAAATCTCAAGAGTTCCCCTGAGGAACTTAATAAACTCCTTTCACTCAATGAGGTACAGAGTACAGATAATATATCAGTCTTTTTGTCTATTCCTGGATTTTGGTAAAAAACCGGAATCTAATTTTATATTCATGGCCTTAAGGCGAGGAGGTCACTCTCATCAGTAACCACAGTAAGACCTGGCATACTGATTTACACCTTCTCCATTTTTTTTTTTTCAAATTTGGGACGGAGCCTCGCTCTGTCACCCAGCCTGGAGTGCAGTTGTGGGATCCTGGCTCACTGCAGCTTCTGCCTGCCAGGTTCAAGGGATTCTCCTGCCTCAGCCTTCCAAGTAGCTGAGATTACAGGCACCCACGAACACACCCAGCTAATTTTTTGTATTTTTAGTAGAGCTGGGTTTTGCCGTGTTGGCCAGGCTGGTCTCAGACTCCCAACCTCAGGTGATCCACCCGCCTTGTCCTTCCAAAGCGCTGGGATTACAAACATGAGCCATTACGCCTGGCCTATACCTTCTGATGGAAGAAGAAAATTCAGAAAATGACTCACAAAATCGACTAGGAAACTCTGGCCCAGTTGTTAGGAGTTAATTCTAGAGAAATATCAACAAAGTCTTCTCCAAACTTATCAATTTAATTTATTAAACACAGATTCCCGTAAGTTCTACAGGGTCCAGGAATACCACGGTGAATTAAGCAGATGCAAATTGGACAAATCACCTACCATTTGCAAGTCGGCACTGTTTCAGCACCTCACTGAAACCTTCACAGAGCTTGATGTCACCCTGATTCTGGGCACACTCCAAGAACTGTTTGATCTCATAGAAGCAAGGCTGCTGCTGCTGTGCTGGCTGGGTTCCCTGAGGCTCCTGTGAAGGCAAAACATTCATTATTGCTAAGAAAGCAAATCATATTTACGCCTAGACAATGAAGAGTATATCCTCTTTGAGGTTAAAGGGAAATGGAACTAGCACCAGATGCAAATTAAAGCTTCCATCTATCTATTAACATGGAAAGTGAAAACATTTAAATCTTTAAAAAATATTTTAGGCCGAGTGTGGTCGCTCACATCTGTAATCTCAGCACTTTGGGAGGCTGAGGCGGGTAAACCACTTGAGGTCAGGAGTTTGAGACCAGCCTGGTTAACATGGTGAAACCCTCTCTGTCCTAAAAATACAAAAATTAGCTGGGCATGGCACTGCATGTCTGTAATCCCAACTACTCAGGAGGCTGAGGCAGAATTGCGTGAACTTGGGAGGTGAAGCTGCAGTGAGCTGAGATCATGCCACTGCACTCCAGCCTGGGTGACAAAGCAAGACTCCATCTCAAAAAAAAAGAAAAATTTAAATAAATATTTTTAGTTTCAAGCACACCAGAAATACCAGAGTATACACACCTATGCTCATTACACGAGAAAACCCATACATATCAGAAAGACAGGCAATGGCAAATATCAGGTAAAAGAGCACAGAACTATTTGAGATTTTTGATTCCTTAACTAAGATCAAGACAGGATTGTAGGAAGTAACACTGAGATAAAATATTCAAAGGGATAGCGGTTATTTTACAGGGAGTCAGGCTGGATTGTTACGTCTACTCCTTGGGAAGAAATACAGTTTGTACAGTACTTGGTGGTGGCCTAAGGCAGTAACTCAACAGCCAGATGTAGCTTTTGATAACCCATTGTCAACAGTGGGTTCTAAAACCCAAGACAATTCCTACACACAAGGAACTTAGAAATGTCTGGTCTTTCTCATAAAATCCACCCATGGAAGGGAAATGCTGCCTAAATTCTCACCTGGTAAGTGATGTCAGGCCTCGCAGGCTCAGGATCACTTCCTCCACTGAAGCCCCCAGTAATGGCATGGCCCAGTGTGTGCCCCACAGCAGAGCCCACAGCCACGCCAGCTGCAGTGGTTGCCATCTGGGACAGCAGACCTGGCTGCCGGGGCGCAGCAGCAGGAGAGCCAACTGCAGAGGGGGGTGCCGCTGCTGGTGGCTGAGCGGCTGGTGCTGGCCTGGGCGCAGCTCTCATCTGAGGGGCCCGGCTGTGAAAGAAAAAAACAAAGCGTAAAAGTTCCCACTTCCAACCAGTTTTGGAAATTGTCAACTTAATAATAACATATATTAAAATAGACCTCAAGGTTTTCATTTCAAATTATTTACATCGCTTTACCTCTTTAATTTTTTTTTTTTGGACAGGGCCTCACTCTGATGCCCAGGCTGGAGTGCAGTGTCATGATCCCATCTCACTGCAACCTCGGGTTCAAGCGTTTCTCCTGTGTCAGCATCCCCAGTAGCTGGGATTACCCGCATCCGCCACCACACCCAGCTAAGTTTGTGTTTTTCGTAGAGACAGGGTTTCACCTTGTTGACCAAGTTGAACTCCTGACCTCATGTGATCCACCCGCGTCCCAAAGCATTGGGATTATAGGTGTGAGCCACAGCGCCCACCCACTTTTAACTTTTCTTATAATAGTAATTGCCAAGGGCAAACTATTTTTCCTGCTTCTTTGCAACCATTTCAATGTATTCACATAGCCCACAGTATCTTTCAAGACATATCCAATACGTATGTCATAAGAAATATAGACTATTAAAAAGAAAGATTCTTACAGAATTCATTCATTCAGATATTAGGTAACTACAAGGCGCTAGTAATGTAACTAAGAGACAAAAATCTCTGCATTCATGGAGTTTACATTTTTTTTGAGGGATCAAATAATTAAAATAGGCTGCAGAGCTGTGGCTCTTGCCTGTAATCCCAGTGATTTGGGAAGTGGAGGCAAGAGGATCATTTGAGGCCAGGACTTTGAGATCAGCCAGGGCCACATAGTGAGACCCTGTTTCCACAAAAATACAAAACAGAATAAAGTTGCCAGGTGTGAGACACACCTGTAGTCCCAGCTACCCTGGAGGCTGCAGCGACAGAATAGCTTGAGGCCAGGTCGTCATGGCTGCAGACAGCCATGATTACGTCACTGCACTGAAATCCGAGTTAGAGTGAGACTCTGACTCAAAATATAAATAAATAAAAAAGTCATATTTTAAGTGTTATGGAAGAAATATCAGAAGAGTATGTTGTGAGATATCTCTATTTTAGGGTAATCAAGGAAGGTCTGGCTGAACCAGTAACATTCTAATTAAGACCTAAAGATGGTCAACTGGGGAAAGAATCTAGTCCAATTCCTTCATTTTACACGCTATAAAATAAGACTGGTGAGTGACTCGCCTGAACTATTACACCAAAGCAAGTTCAACTATTCCTCATCTGTACAACGTCCAGACGGTTTCAACAATTTCACTAGGCCAGGATTACTCCTGTAATCCCAGCACTTTGGGAGGCCGCGGCAGGAGGATCTCTAGAGACCAGGAGTTCGCGGTCAGCCTGGGCAACACAGGGAGGTCCCGTGTCTACAAAAATTAGCCGTGCGTGGTAGCGCGTGCCTGCAGTCCCAGCTACTCATGACGCTGAGGTCCAGGCTGCAGTGAGCCGTGACCACGCCGTTGCCCTACAGCCTGGGCAACAGGGGAAAAGCCCTTCTCAAATCACGAAAGACACAATTTCACTAATGTCCTGCACTTATTTAAAAATCTTCACACGTATCACGCTCCCTCTAGCCATTTCCGGATCATTTCATCAGGCCAGGTCAAAAGGTTAACGCCTTCTATCACGTGGCACCTGGGCATAACGTCACGCCTTTGCCGTCGCCTGGATGGGAAACTTTTTCCTTAAGTGAATTCCCTCTCCACACTCCCCCAACACACGCTTTGCGCTCAGTCCACCTCCCCCGGCCGAGGCGGGCCCCGTTGCAATAGGCCTTGCTTCGCCCCCGCCCGCGCGCGGCCTCCCTCTGCATCATGGCGCCAGTGGGGTCTGCACGCTCGCGCTCCGGCCTCAAACCCCGCGATGGGCTCACCTAGCCGGAGGGGCCATGCGGGAAGTACGGCTCCGGCTTCCACGCGGCATCCTAGCGACGGGGCTACTCGGCCTTCAGACGTGCAGTGACCAGGGAAGAGCTCAGCAGCTTCTGAGAAAACCGGAAGGCGGGAGGCGGCGCTGGCCTCAGCTCGCAACCAATCAGCGCACAGGCAGACGACTTCCGTTCTCCAATGTCTCCGGGGCCCTGAAGGTCACTGAAGGAGCAGGACGTCACGAGGACGCCCAGTCCCCTCCCCCAGCCCCCGCCTCGAGTTCCCATTGGCTCCGCGTGAGGGGGGCTCTGACGTCACAGGAACGCTCCCTCGGCGACGTCACAGGGGCGGACCTTCGGTGGTCGGCGTCGCAGGACGGTCTAGCGCCTGCAGCGTGGCTGTTTTTTCGTCAGAGTGGAGCCTAGCAGCCGCGTCTTCGCCGGTCCTGGGTGTTGCTGGCTGAAGAACGGCAGTTGACAAACTCCGACCCGGCACAGCGTTTGTGTCGGTAGAACACTGTCCGGGCGCGGTGGCTCCCGCTTGTAGTCCCAGGGCTTTGGAAGGCCTAGGCGGAAGGATCCCTTCAGGCCGGGAGTTCAAGAGCAGCGGGGCAACATGGTGCGACCCCGTCTCTGTATTCCCACCTGAGCCTCCCAGCTACTTGAACCCCAGGGTTCAAGGCTGCAATGAGGTGTGGTCCCACCACAGCACTCCAGCCTGCGAGACTGAGGTAAACCCTGTCTAAAAAAGTTAAAAAACTATCCGAGTGTGCAACGAGGGGGACTGCTTAAAGAAAACATGAGGCCGAGGCCGGGCGCGGCGGCTCATGCCTGTAATTCCAGCACTTTGGGAGGCCGAGCGGACGTAACACCTGAGCTCAGAGTTCGAGAGCAGCCTGACCAACGTGGCGAAACCATCTCTGCTAAAATACAAACATTAGCTGGGCGACATGGCGCACCCCTGTAGTCCCAGCTACTCCGGAAGCTGAGGGAGGCGAATCTCTTGAACCCGGGAGGTTGCAGTGAGCTGAGCTCTAACCACTGCACCCCACCCTGGGCGACAGAGTGAGGCTCCAGAGTTTGAGACTAGCCTGGACAATGTAGTGAAACCCTGTCTCTACAGAACAAACAAGCAGGATTCGCCTGCCTCAAGCGATTCAAACAAACAAAGCAGTATTCTCCTGACTCAGCCTCCTGAGTAACTGTGTTCACCTGTGGCCCCAGCTACTTAGGAAGCGGAGGCAGGAGGATCAGTTGAGGCCAGGAGCTCAAGGCTGCAGTGGGCTATGAGCATCCCACTGCTCTCCATCCTGAGCAATAGAATGAGACCTTGTTTTTAGATAGCTAACTGGCTAGATAATTGATTCGTAGTTTCCTATCAGAAATTTTTTCCCCTAGATTTGAATACGTTTTCCTTTTTTTTCCTGAAACGGAGTCTTGCTCTGTCTTCCAGGCTGGAGTGCAGTGGCGCAGCCTCCGCCTCTCAGGTTCAAGCGATTCTCCTGCCTCAGCCTCCTGAGTAGCTGGGATTACAGGGGGTGCTACCACCCTTGGCTAGTTTTTGTATTTTTAGTAGAGATGGGTGTAGGGAGAGCCCTCACACACCACCTGTGGGTACTCGGAGCTCGGTGGCAGTAAAGGAACTGAGAAAAAGGTTAAGACTGAAAGTGGAACCATGGGGCCATCACTTGTACTGGAGGCAGTGAAGGCCCTGAGCTCCGGTTTGCACAATATTGAACACAGTCACTTTTTTTTTTAAATTGTACTTTGGGGTACATGTGCACATCCTGCATCGTGCAGGATTGTTGCATAGGTACATACATGCCATGGTGGTTTGCTGTCTCCATCTCCCCCCTCTCCTGTCGCCTGCATTAGGCATTAAACATAATCACCTTATCTATAGTGCTGGTGGTAGGGTGAATCAGTGAAGGAGAGGCTGTGCATCAAACCTAAAATGGATGGCAGTGGTGGTTTATGTGAGTTTCTCAAGAGCTAAAAGCATATGCTTATCAATAGACAGTGCAGCTGGTGGGAGCGTGCTTATCAAGGAGCCTACATGTCTGTTTACATTCCAGTGCTTCAAGGGAGTGTTATGTCCTTGGGCACTATGTTTAGAATATCAGAGTTTAGGTCACTTTGTTCCTGGGAACATGGTAGCAATAGAGAGGCCTTCCACAGTTTATTGTTCTTGATTTCTTTTATATGTATACGTTACTTATACCAGTTTATGTAGGCACACTGTAAAAACCTTCCTCTATAGCTGCTCCCCCCAACAGATCGGGTTTCACCATGTTAGTCAGGCTGGTCAGGAACTCCTGACCTTGTGATCCACCTCCCTCGGCCTCCCAGAGTGCTGGGATTAAAGGTGTGAGCCACTTCGCCTGGCCTTGAACATGTTTTTCTAAAGTAGCATTCAACACATCAGCATTTTATAGTGTTATTAGTGGTTAATATGATTGTTTTTCTGAAATGCAGTATCCTTTACAAAAGCAGTTTTTTCTTTCAAAGCACATAGATAGGTTCATAAGTGAATTTGTGTGATGTTGTCAACCTTGGTACCATTTTCTCCAGTTGATTGGAACAATCAATAATTTCAGGTCACTGTTGGCCTTCGAGGAAGAGCCCAAAGGCAACAAGCAAGGGTGCTGGTGTCCAGTCGCCTTCTAGAAGCATTTTCACCTTCCCTTAAGGTTTCCCTTCATGAACATAGAAGTACTGTATGTAGAATTGACCCAGTGCTGCCCCGGCAGCTTTGTATATTAGGCTAAATTTACAATTCTTACCTTTATGAGAGGTGCCCTGGTAGGCTAGTGGAGTTACACAGGAAGTCTGATCTCAGCTGCACTATCCAGAGATGCAATATGGGTTCAATCAAATAACATTCTCTGAGCCTGTTTCTTTAGCTGTAAAGTAAGAATAACAGTTACGCACATCTAAATAGACAACTGTATTTGAATGGTCTTTTTTTTTTCTTTCTATGAAACTGTCTTTGCCAGGCGAGGTGGCTCACACCTGTAATCCTAGCACTTTGGGAGGCTAAGGTGGGTGGACCATGAGGTCAGGAGATCGAGACCACCCTAGCCAACACGGTAAAACCGTGTCTCTACTAAAATACAAAAACTAGCTGGATGTGGTGGCACAAGCCTGTAGTCCCAGCTATTTGGGAGGCTGAGGCAGGGGAATCACTTGAACCCGTGAGGC
>NW_016107896.1:722622-727307 GCF_001604975.1 Cebus imitator | reverse complement strand
GCCTCCCAAAGTGCTGGGATTACAGGCTTGAGCCACCGCGCCCGGCCTATTTTTATTTTTGAGATGGACTCTTGATCTATTGCCCAGGCTGCCAGTGGCATGGTCTGGGCTCACTGCAACATCCGCCTCCTGGGTTCAAGCGATTCTCTGGCCTCAGCCTCCTGCATAGCTGAGACTACAGGTGACTGCCACCACGCCTGGCTAAGTTTTATATTTTTGGTAGAGATGTGGGGCCGGGGGCAGGGAAGGAGGTTTTCTGTTATGTTGCCCTCAGCTCCAAGTGATCCTCCCGCCTCTCCTCTCAGGTGCTAGGATTACAGGCCAGCACTGTGGCACCTGGTCGCTGTAGTCTTATTCCACACAGCTGAAACATGTTTTAGGAAGTCTGCTGAAAGGCCCCTGGAGCCCTCCGCATTGTGGCCTCCCTGTTGTCATGTTTAGTTTGATTGATCTTTTCTGCCCTCCTACTTTTCAGAAATTAAAGGACTAGAAAGAGGTCCAAAACTTTAAAACTTCTCTTATAGTCTCCCATTAAACTAATTCTAAGAACCACTAAAAACGAAAGCAGCAAATGATATGAACTGTTAGGATGTAAAATGTAGGAAATAAGTCATTATATGTTAGTGTTGCTCTGACATAGAAATGTATATATTGAGAATCAATTTTTGCTCAATTTTCAGAGAAAAGGAATAATCGTACTGCTGATCTATGTAAACAAGTGGAAGAATTGTCTGAAAGAAAATATGGTATGTGTACGCTGGAAAAGTCCTATAATACTTTGTTCATGAGTATTTACACAGTGGAGTTACTGTTCACCATGGGGGGAACTGTGGACAAGCCCAGCGCTGCTGGTGAATCCTGCCATCCTTACATGTGTCTCCCTGTAAGGCGCTTTGTAGTGTCTGTCTAAATATTAGAAACATTCTTTGTTTCTAGATTACTGCAAAGCTAAGGAAAAGTTGTATTTCTTTAATTATCTGTTAGCATTTCTTTTAAAATTTCAGCTTGGATATTGGGGATTTATTTACATATTTATTGCAAAGCCCTGGATCTTAGGGATTTAATTGACTATATATTTTTTAAACTAATTGTTTGTCTTAATCTGCTTTGTTAAATTTAGTATTCACCAGGATTCTTCTATTTGTTAAATTCAGTATTCACCAAGATTCTCCTATTCTACTTTTATCTTGACGCATCACTGAGTTGACGTTAGATTTCAAATTCTTCTTCGCCTTTATACTATTCTGTCCTGAAGCCACCTTTATATAATGATGAAAGAAATTAACAATTTGTTATTATTATCTCTGTTGGTATATATCAAATGCTCACCTAAAAATAGCAGTGACCAGTGAAACACATGTGTTTTGCTGTTTTTATTTGGATGACTATTTACCTTGTCATCTACTAGCAAGCTATAAAATGGTATGATATGCAGAATTTAAACGAGTTGCTTTAAGTGAACATTTAAACATAATAAATTATATCGATAATGTTAATATGCTTGAAATGAACATTTTTTCTTCATCATGAATAATATAATCTATCCCTCAATGAAAGTGTAGAATTAGAGTAAATTTGCTAATGAATTCAATAACTTTTCCATAGTATCTTTAGTGATGTGCTTAAGGTTCTCTTAGTGTTTCTTCTACCATTTAATAGCTTACAGTTTTGGCTTTGTTTCTTACTGGCTCACTTTAAAGCAAAAACCTCATAACATGTGCTGGGGAAGCACTGTAACCTAGTGGTAAGATTATAGGCTCTGGGGACACAGCCTGGCCACGTCTCTTATCCTGTCTGAGCCTTAGTATCCTCTCTTGTGGTCATGAGAACTGGATCTATCCCGCAGATTTAATAAGATAGTCAAGTGCTTCATATAATACCTGGCATATAAATACATAATAAATACTTCCACCTTTCTTATTTATTTTTAATTTTTTTTTTTTTGAGACAGAGTCTCGCTCTGTTGCCCAGGCTAGAGTGTAGTGGCATGATCTCAGCTCACTGCAACCTCTGCCTTCTGGATTCAAGCAATTCTTCTGCCTCAGGCTCCTAAGTAGCTGGGATTACAGGTGCATGCCACCATCATGGAGTTACTGTGGACAAGCCCAGGGCTGCCAGTGAATCCTGCCATCCTTACACGTCTCTCCTTATAAGGTGCTTTGTAGTGTCGAAATATTAGAAACATTCTTTGTTTCTAGGGATGGGGTTTCAGTATGCTGGCCAGGCTGGTCTCAAACTTCTGATCCGCCCGCCTTAGCCTCCCAAAGTGCTGGGATTATAGGTGTGAGCCACCGTGCCCAGCCCTATTTATTTATTTTTTGAGACAGAATCTTGCTCTGTCTCCCAGACTGGAGTGCAGTGGCATTAGCTTGGCTCACTGCAACCTCTGCCTCCTGGGTTCAAGCAGCTCTGCTGTGTCAGCCTCCTAAGTAGCTGAGAGTACAGGTGTGTGCCACCACGCCCAGCTGATTTTTGTATTTTTAGTAGATGCAGGGTTTTACCATGTTGACCAGGCTGGTCTTGAACTCCTGACCTCAAGTGATCCACCCACTTTGGCCTCCCAAAGTGCTGGGATTACAGGTGTGAGCCACCACACCTGGCCTATGTTTTTATTACATTGTTAATTTAGTACTATTCTGAGTAAAAATAGTTTGCTATTACAGTTTTATGAATTGACTATGACAATTTTATAAATGTCAGTGCTTTTTTTTTTTTTTTTTTTTTTTTTTGGTTTTTTTTTTTTAGGTTGAAGTTCATTTGTTCCATGCCTAATTTGTTGGGTTTTAAAAATTATAAAATGATGGTGAATTTTGTCAGTGCTTTTTTTTTTTTTTTTTCTGAGACGGAGTTTCGCTCTTGTTACCCAGGCTGGAGTGCAATGGTGCGATCTCGGCTCACTGCAACCTCCGCCTCCTGGGCTCAGGCAATTCTCCTGCCTCAGCCTCCTGAGCAGCTGGGACTACAGGCACGCGCCACCATGCCCAGCTAATTTTTTGTATTTTTAGTAGAGACGGGGTTTCACCATGTTGACCAGGATGGTCTTGATCTCTTGACCTCATGATCCACCCGCCTCGGCCTCCCAAAGTGCTGGGATTACAGGCTTGAGCCACCGCGCCCGGCCAATGTCAGTGCTTTTTATAAGGTGAAACAGATTATGTTGTGGGGCTTTTGTTGTGATATAACTTCAAAATGCTGGGTTACAGGTATGAGCCACCATGCCTGGCCAGCTCTTAACTTTTTGTAGCTGTTATTTTAATCTTGAGTAAATAAATGCTAGCTGAAATGTTGCATGTTGGAAATAGATGCTTGGTGCTGCAAAGAAAAACTGGCACTGAGACAAAGGGTTTTTTTTAGCAATGCAAGTTTTGTTTCTCTGGACTGCAGGAAGGGTACCCTCACTAGCCATCCTGCCACAAGAGTACAATGAACAAAGGAAAGCAGACACTTTTTTTTTTTTTTAAGACTGGGTTTCACCATGTTGGTCAGGCTGGTCTTGAACTCCCGACCTCAGGTGATCCGCCCGCCTTGGCCTCCAAAGTGCTTGGATTACAGGCGTGAGCCACCACGCCCGGCTGGAAAGCAGACACTTTTATCCCTTACACATTTGGGGTTGTCCTTATTACTGTGTCTGATCTCCATTGGCTGGAGCCAGACCTCACAATTTAAAACCCAATTGGCTATAAACTTTTCTAAACAGGTAAAAGCATTGGAGAGTTGGGACATGCCTGTGAGCACGTCCAGTACAGATATTTTGATTAAAGTACAAGGACATAGAATATACTATGGGCCTGTAAGCATGGCATATCTAATAGTTACATAGGATAGGGCTTAACAAAGAGTTATTAGCACACTTATGATTTATTCTTTAACAAGAAATAAAACTTTAAAAAGGAAATTTTCTACTTTCCACATGCAGTTCAGGAGAATCTTCTGTTTCTGTTATTTGAAAACATTATTTTTGTTGGCTAGGTGCAGTGGCTCACGCCTGTAATCCCAGCACTTTGGGAGGCTGAAGCGGGCGGATCACCAGGTCAGGAGTTCGAGACCTGCTTGACCAACATAGTGAAACCCCATCTCTACTAAAAATAGAAAACTTAGCCTGGCATGGTAGCATGTGCCTGTAATCCCAGCTACTCAGGAGGCTGAGGTAGGAGAATCCCTTGAACTCAGGAGGTGGAAATTGCAATAAGCCGAGATTGCGCCATTGCACTCCAGCCTGGGCTGAACAGAGTGAGACTCGGTCACACAAAAATTTTTTTGTAAATCTAATAAGGTTACACTAATGTTCACGTTTTGGAAATATTACCTCTGCTATTTAGTACTATCTGTATTAAATAATATCAACTGGTATGTTTTTCTGGCTTCATAATGTGGTTCAGATTTCTGTAGAAAGTCTGGCTATATCTACATTGCCTTAAAGTAATGGGATATATCTTTTTTTCTTTTGAGCTGGAGTTTTGCTCTCGTTGCCAATGCTGGAGTGCAGTGGTGTGATCTTGTCTCACTGCAACTTCTGCCTCTGGGGTTCAAGTGATTCTCCTGCCTCAGCCTCCCAAGTAGCTGGGATTACAGGCACCTGCCACCACACCTGGCTAATTTGTGTATTTTTAGTAGAGATGGGATTTCAGCATGTTGGCCAGGCTGGTCTCCAACTCTTTGGACCTCAGCTGATATACCCACCTTGG
>NW_016107896.1:702637-722227 GCF_001604975.1 Cebus imitator | reverse complement strand
AAAGTGCTGGGATTACAGGCTTGAGCCACCGCACCCGGCCTTGTAATGGGATATTTCACCACAGACTTTGATGAACAGAATATTAGCATGTTTGGGGAAGGGAGGGGGAAAAAGAAAATCTTAGCATGTTTGGTATTCTTTTTATTTTACTCATACTATTTTTTTTTTGGACTTAATTACAATAATAAGATCAAATTATAAAATTTAAAGAACAATGCAGATTCCATAATTATTCTTTCCTACAAATTGTATTTAAATTATATCCCTTTTTCTTTTTGTCCTTATAGCTCAAGCTGTAAAAACCAAAGGTCCGGTGATGATCCCATACCCTTTTTTCCAGTCTCATGTTGAACATCTTTATGTAGGAGGCCTTTCCAAAGGAATTTTTTTTTTTTTTTTTTGAGACAGAGTTTTCCCTTGTTGCCCAGTCTAGAGTGCAGTGGCACCATCTTGGTCCCCTGCAACCTCCACCTCCTGAGTTCAATCAGTTCTGCCTCAGCAGGAGTAGCTGAGTAGCTGGGATTACAGGCACCAACCATTATGCCAGGCTAATTTTTGTATTTTCAGTAGAGATGGGATTTCATCGTGTTGGCTAGGCCGGTCTCGAACTTTTGACCTCAGGTGATCCTCCTGTGTCAGCCTCCCAAAGTGCTGGGATTACAGGTGTGAACCACCACGCCTGGCCAGGAATTTTTTTTTAAGAAGGCTATTTCCTTATGGAATTCCTGGCCTTGAACGGATATTACTTGCAAAGAAAAGGATTCATTTTGTGATAAAAAGTAAGGCTCTTGGATTCTTTGTTGGACTCTTATCTCTGTTCTGAGTAATACATCTTTTGTTGACAAATATTCATTCACCACTAGAGTATGTGTAATCAAGTTCAACTTATTTTATGTATTTTTATCTTCTACTTTTTATCTGGATCTAACACTGAGTCAGTCATTCCAACATTACCTTTTGAAATATGAATGCAGTTTGCACCTGACCGGCATGCAACTGACTTTTTCTTTAATAATTTTCTACTACTTTTGCTAAAGAAAATAATATCCGTGGCTTGTTTTTAAGCCTGAGATTTTATTTATTTATTTATTTATTTTGAGACAGAGTCTGGCTGTGTTACCCATACTGGAGTGCAGTGGCTTAGCTCACTGCAACCTCCGTCTCCTTGGTTTAAGTGATTCTCCTGCTTCAGCCTCCTGAGCAGCTGGGATTACAGGTGTGCACCACTATGCCCAGCTAATTTCTTTGTATTTTTAGTAGAGATGGGGTTTCAACATGTTGGCCAGGCTGGTCTCAAACATCTGACCTCGTGATCTGCCTGCTTTGGCCTCCCGAAGTGCTGGGATTACAGGTGTGAGCCACCGTTCCCAGCCAGGCCTGAGACTTTTAAAGCACATGTGGGAATATATAATGGTTTGTATAGATTGTAGAGGAAGATAGTCTTGAATGCAACGTGATATTAAAAGATCCCGTTAAAGATTTTTATAATCTTCAAAGACCTGTTGGTTGCAAAGTTACCACTTTACTCCTCCCACCTGTCACTTAAAGTGCTAGGATTACAGATGTGAGCCACCACATCAGGTCAGTTCATTTCCTGTTCCTGGTTCACTGTAAAGGACACATCTCAGAAACAGCCAGTGAAGGAGATGTGCATGCTGGGTGCAGTGGCTCACGCCTGTGATCCCAACACTTTGGGAGGTCGAGGTGGGAAGATCACTTAAACTCAGGAGTTTGAGACCAGCCTGGGCAACTTGGTGAAACCCTGTATCTATGAAAATTTTTTTAAAAAGCTGGGTGTGGTGGCTCACACCTGTAATCCCAGCACTTTGGGAGGCTGAGGCGAGTAGATCACAAAGTCAGGTGTTGAGACCAGCCTGACCAACACGGCGAAACCTCGTTTCTACTAAAAAAACAAAAGTTAGCTGGTGTGGTGATAGGTGCCTGTAATCGCAGCTACTGTAAAGGCTGAGGCAGACAATCACTTTAACCTAGGAGGCAGAGGCTGTGGTGAGACGAGATCATGCCACTGCACTCCAGCCCGGGTAACAGAGCAAGACTTACTCTAAAAAAAAAAAAACATAGAAATAACTAAATAAATAACTGGGTGTGGTGGTGTATACCTATAGTTCCAGCTACTGCTGAAGCTGAGGTAAGAGAATACCTTGAGCTGGGGACTGGGAAGGCTTAGGTTGCAGTCAGTTGAAATTGTGCCACTGCACTCTAGCCTGGACCAAAAAAAAAAAAAAAGATGCCCAGGGGAAGGTAAATGGGGGGGACACAGAGCTTCCATGCCCTCTGTTGAACATGCCACCCTCCCAGCACCTCCTGTGTTCAGCAGCCCAGAAGCTTTGCAAACCCTGTTCACATTGCTTATGGAGGCTCTATTATGCAAGAACGATTGATAACGTCTTTGGCCACTGGTGATTAAGTCGATCTCCAGCCCCTCTTGCCTCCTGGAGTTCAGCAGGTGAGGCTGAAAGTTCCAAGCCTCTAATCATGTGTTGCTTTCTCTGGCAGTCAGCCCTCCTGAAGAAATCTAGGAGCATGTAGCCACCGAGTCATCTCAATAACATCTCCAGATGCATTCTTACGCTGGAGTTCCCAAAGTTTTAGAGCCTCTTGTGTTAGAAAGCTGGAACCAAGACCAAATATTCAAGATGCTCCTATCACTTCTATCACTGAGGTCTGTATAAGATTTAGAAGCTCAGTGCCAGGAACCAGGGACAGAGACCAAATATATATTTCTCTTTTTGAGACAGAGTCTCCCTGTGTCATCCAGGCTGGAGTGCAGTGATGTGATCGTAGCTCACTATAGCTTTGACCTACTGAGCTCAAGCGATCTTCCTACCTCAGCCTCCCAAGTAGCTGGGACTACACATGAATGTCAACCATGTCCAGCTGTTTTGTGTAGAGACGAGATTTAGTTATGTCACCCAGTCTGATCTCAGACTCCTGGGCTAAAGCAATCATCTTACCTCAGCCTCTCAAGTATCTGGGAGTACAGGTGCACACCACCATGTCCGGCTAATATTTATTTTTATATTTTCTTAGAGGAGGGGTCTCACTATGTTGTCCAGGCTAGTTTCAAACTCCAGGCCTCAAGTGTTCCTTCTACCTTGACCTCCCAAAGTGTTGGGATTATGGGTGGAAGCCACCATGCCCAGCAATCACAAGGGTCTTTATAAAAGAAAGAGGGTAGGAGAGTCAGAATTGGAGCAGGACATGGGGTGATGGAAGCAGAGTTAGAGAGGGAGATTTGAAGATGCTTCACTTCTGGCTTTGAAGATGGAGTCAGGGGCCATGATCCAAGGAATGGGGGTGGCTTCCAGAAGCTGGAAAAGCCAAGGGAATACCTCAGAGCCTCCAGAAGGAATGCAGCCCTGCTGACACCTTAACTTTAGCCTTAATAGACTTAGTTTGGGCTTCTGACCCCCCAGAACTGTAAGATGGTAGATTTGTGGTGTTTTAAGTGACTAAATGTAGGGTAGTTTGTTGCAGCAGCAAGAAGAAATAAACATGAAGCCAGGCATGATGGCTCATGCCAGTAATCCCAGCACTATGGAATCCAGGCAGGAGGATCACTTGAGGCCCGGAGTTCAAGACCAGCCTGGGCAACATAGACCCTGTCACTACAAAAAATAAAATTGGCCAGATGCAGTGGCTCACACCTGTAGTTCCAACAATTTGGGAGGCTAAGGAGGGCAGATCACCTGAGATCAGGAGTACAAGACCAGCCTGGGCAACATGGCAAAACCCCATCTCTACCAAAAATATGAAAATTAGCCAGGCATGGTGGCACATGCCTGTAATCCCAGCTACTTTGGAGGCTGAGGCAAGAGAATCACTTGAACCCAGGAGGTGGAGGTTGCAGTAAGCTGGGATTACACCATTGCACTACAGCCTGGGAAAGAAGAGTGAAACTCCATCATAAAATAAAATAAAAAAGATTAGCCAGGCATGAAGGCATGCACCTATAGTTTCAGCTACCAGGGAGGCTGTGGTAGGGGGATCGGTTGAGCCTGGGAATTCGAGGTTGCAGTGAGCTGAGACTGCACCACTGCACTCAGCCTTGGTGACAGAGTGATATCTTGTCTTTTTTTTAAAAAAAGAAATGAACATGGTGATAATGGGGACAGATGGCAGTGTTAAACAGAATGGTCAAGGGTGGCCTCCTAAGTGAAAACAGCAAAATCTTGAAGGGGAGGAAGGAACTGGCCAAGGTGCTGAGGGAAGAGCATTGTAGGTAGAAACAATGGAATAGTTTGAGGTGTGTCTGAGGCTCTGGAAGGAGACCAGGGGAACAGAAGAAGAGAAGGAGAGAATTAGGGGAGGAGGCCAGGGAGTTGCTGGGTGAGGATCAGTACAGATCATATAAGCCCTGGGAAGTTATTGCTGGGCTTTGGCTTTTACTTTGAGATGGGGATCGTGGGATGGTTCTGAGCAGAGACGACATGAGCTGTCTCCCGATTTGAAAGCATTCTCTGGCTGCTGAGTTGTGGGAAGATTTGGGTAGAAGCATGGGGGCCAAGCTGTGACAACACCCAGGTGGGAGATGATAGTGGTCCTGATCAGGGTCATGGCGGTGGTGAGAGATGGTTAGAGGAGAGAAGTAGGGGACGAGGCCAGGGAGCTGCTGGGTGGGGATCTTCAGTACACGGTGAACAGTCAACAGGGTTTCCTGACAGACTGGATGTGGGGTTTGAGAAAAGGTAGGGGTCAAGGTTGAATTTCATTCTTACTGAATTATTAAGTAATTAAAAAAAAAAAAAAAACACCACTGCCTTTCTCAATCTTAACAAGTAAGGGATGCTAGATTAAAGAAATCTCTTCAGGCTCAGTGTGGTGGCTCATGCCTGTAGTCACAGCTGTTTGGGAAGCAGAAATGGGAGTACCTTTTAAGGGCAGGAGTTCAAGACCAGCCTGGGCAACATAGGAATAGACTTCCCCTCTACAAAATATTTTTCAAAATTTAACAAAATAAAATAAATGTAGCTAGGCATGGTAATGTGTACTTGTAGTCTTAGCCCCCACTCAGGAGGCTGAGGTGGTTAGATCTCTTGAGGTCAGGAGTTTGAGGTCAGCTTGGGCAACATAGCAAGACCCCCTTACTCTATAAAAAAATTTTAAAAAGCTGGGTATGGTGGCACTCAACTGTAGTACCAGCACTGGGGAGCTGAGGCAGGAAGATGGCTTGAGCCCAGGACATTGAGGCTGCAGTGAGCTATAAAGTGCACAACTGCACTCCAGCCTCAGTGACAGAGCAGGACCTTGCCTCACAATACAAATAGAAATACAAATAAAGTAATGAAAACTCAAGTCAGAGCCTTTTGGCTTTGCAGCCATTGCAACTCCAGAGCCGTGCAGTGAGGTTTTTGTCACTGGGACTGAGAGGAGACCCCTGCCCAGTGTTGTTGCCTGACTAATCAGTGTTTTAAAAAAATATATTAATCGGGCTGGGTGTGGTGGCTCACACCTGCAATCCCAACACTTTGGGAGAATGAAGCGGGTAGATTACCTGGGGTCAGGAGTTCAAAACCAGCTTTTCCAACATGGCAAAACCCCATCTGTACTAAAAAAATACAAAAATTAGCCAGGCATGGTGGCTGGTGCCTGTAATCCAGGCTACTTTGGAGGCTGGGGCAGGAGAATCATTTGAACCCGGGGGGCAGAGTTTGCAGTGAGCCAAGATTGCACTGCTTCACAGAGTGAGACTCTGTCTCAAAAAAAGAAAGTATTATGTACATCAACATGTAATGGTTTTATTATTATTTAAGACAGAGTTTCGCTCTGGTTACCCAGGCTGGAGTGCAATGGCACAATCTCAGCTCACTGCAACCTCCACCTCCTGGGTTTAAGGAATTCTCCTACCTTAGCCTCCCAGGTAGCTGGGATTACAGGTGCCCGCCACCACACCGGGCTAATTTTGTATTTTTAGTAGAGACAGGGTTTCACCATGTTAGAACTCCTGACTTCAGGTGGTTTTCCCACCTTGGCCTCTCAAAGTGCTGGGATTGCAGGCATGAGCCATTGTGCCCAGCGAATTTTATTGTTAAATGTAATGAATAATAAATATTTTTATTTTTTTAGTTTATTTTTTTAAAGATGGGGTTTCACCATGTTGGTCAGGCTGGTCTTGAACTCCCGACCTCAGGTGATCCGCCTGCCTTGGCCTCCAAAGTGCTTGGATTACAGGCGTGAGCCACTGTGCCTGGCCTGAATAATAAATATTTTAAAAATTTTGTTTTGTATTAGTTATATCAACATGTAATGGTTTATTATTAATATGTAATGAACAAAAATATTTTTAAAATTTTGTCATTTTTAAAATTTAATATACTTATTTTTTTTTTTTATTGTTCTTCAGGTTCTGGGGTACATGTGCAGATCATGCAGGATTGTTACATAGGTATATACATTGCAATGTGGTTTGCTGCCTCCATCCCCCCTCACCTACAACTGGCATTTCTCCCCATATTATTCCTCCCTGAACTCCCCACCCCGCTGCTGTCCATCCCTTGACCCCCTCCCCCCAACAGACCCCAGTGTGTGATGCTCCCCTCTCTGTGTCCATGTGTTCTTATTGTTCAATACCTGCCTATTAGTGAGAACATTTGGTGTTTGATTTTTTGTTCTTGTGTCAGTTTGCTGAGAATGATGGTTTCCAGATGCATCCATGTCTCTACAAAGGAGACTAACTTATCATTTTTTAAGGCTGCATTGTATTCCATGGTGTATATGTGCCACATTTTCCTTGTCCAGTCTGTCGTTGATGGGCATTTGGGTTGGTTCCAGGTCTTTGCTATTGTAAACAGTGCTGCAGTAAACATACGTGTGCATATGTCTTAAGAATGATTTATAATCCTTTGGGTATATACACAGTAATGGGATTGCTGGGTTAAATGGAATTTCTATTTCTGGGTCCTTGAGGAAGCACCACACTGTCTTCCACAATGGTTGAACTACTTTATACTCCCACCAATAGTGGAAAAGTTCCTATTTCTCCATATCCTCTCCAGCATCTGTTATCTCCAGATTTTTTAATGATTGCCATTCTAACTGGCATGAGATGGTATCTCAATGTGGTTTTGATTTGCATTTCTCTAATAATCAGTGATGATGAGCATGTTTTCATATGTTTGTTTGCCTCGTATGTGTCTTCTTTTGAAGTGTCTGTTGATATCCTTTGCCCAAATTTGGATGGGTTTGCTTTTTTTCTTGTAAATCTGTTTTACTTCTTTGTAGAGTCTGGATATTAGCCCTTTGTCAGATGAGTAGGTTGCAAAAATTTTTTCCCATTCTGTTGGTTGTTGGTTCACTCTAATGATTGTTTCTTTTGCTGTACAGAAGCTCTGGAGTTTAATTAGAACCCATTTGTCTATTTTGGCTTTTGTTGCCATTGCTTTTGGTGTTTTAGTCTTGAAGTCCTTGCCTTTGCCTATGTCCTGAATGGTTTTGCCTAGGTTTTTTTCTAGGGTTTTTCTGGTGTTAGGTCTTATGTTTAAGCCTTTAATGCATCTTGAGTTAATTTTAGTGTAAGGTGTAAGGAAGGGGTCCAGTTTCTGCTTTCCGCACATGGCTAGCCAGTTTTCCCAACACCATTTATGGGAAATCCTTTCCCCATTGCGTGTTTTTGTCAGATTTGTCAACGATTAGATGGTTGTAGATGTGTGGCGTTGCCTCGAGGCCTTTGTTCTTTTCTATTGATCTGAATCTGTTTTGGTGCCAGTACCATGCTGTTTTGATTACTGTAGCCTTGAAGGGTAGTTTGAAATCAGGTAGCGTGATGCCTCTGGCTTTGTTCTTTTTTCTTAGGATTGTCTTGGCTATGCAGACTCACTTTTTTGGTTCCATATGAAGTGTAAGGTGGTTTTTTTCCAGTTCTGTGAAGAAGGTCATTGGTAGCTTGATGGGGATAGTGTTGAATCTTTAAATTACTTTGGGCAGTATGGCCATTTTTGTGATACTTATTCTTCCTAACCATAAGCGTGGAATGTTTCTCCATCTGTTTATGTCCTTTTATTTCCTTGAGCAGTGGTTTGTAGCTCTCCTTGAAGAGGTCCTTTACATCCTTTGTTAGTTGTATTTCTAGGTATTTTATTCTCTCTGTAGCAGTTGTGAAGGGGAGTTTGCTCATGATTTGGCTGTTAGTCTGTTATTGGTGTATAGAAATGCTTGTGCTTTCTGCACATTGATTTTGTAACCTGAGACTTTGCTGAAGTTGCTTATCAGTTTAAGGAGATTTTGGGCTGAGACAGTACGGTCTTCTAAATATACAATCATGTAGTCTGCAAATAAAGACAATTTGACTTCCTCCTTTCCTAATGGAATATGGTTTATTTCTTTTTCTTGCCTGATTGCTCTGGCTAGAACTTCCAATACTGTATTGAATAGGAGTGGTGACAGAGGGCAACCTTGTCTAGTGCCGGATTTCAAAGGGAGTGCTTCCAGTTTTTGCCCATTCAGTATGATATTGGCTGTAGGTTTGTTGTAAATAGCTTTTATTGTTTTGAGATATGTTCCTTCAATACTAGTTTATTGAGAGGTTTTAGCATGAAGGGCTCTTGAATTTTGTCAAAGGCCTTGTTTACATGTATTGAGATAGTCATGTGGTTTTTGTCTTTGGTTCTTTTTATGTGGTGGATTACATTTACAGACATGTGTATGTTGAATCAGCACTGCATCCCTGGAATGAAGCCTACTTGATTGTGATGGATAAGCTTTTTGATGTGTTATTGCAATCAGTTTGCCAGTATTTTACTGAAGATTTTTGCATCTATGTTCATCATGGAGATTGGCCTGAAGTTTCTTTTGTTGAGTCTCTGCTGGATTTTGGTATCAGGGTGATGTTGGTCTCATAAAATGATTTGGGAAGGATTTCCTCTTTTTGGATTGTTTGGAATAGTTTCAGAAGGAATGGTACCAGCTCTCTTTGTATGTCTTTTCAGGTGTGAATCTGTCTGGACCTGGACTTGTTTTGGTTGTTAGGCTATTAATTGCTGCCTCAACTTCAGCCCTTCTTATTGGTCTATTCAAGGTTGTCACTTCTTCCTGGTTTAGGCTTGGGAGAGTGCAAGTGTCCAGGAATTTATCCATTTCTTCCAGGTTTATTGGTTTATGTGGATAAACTTGTTTGTAGTAATTTCTCAATGTAGTTTGTATTTCTGTGGAATCAGTGGTGATATCCCCTTTATCATTTTTTATTGGATCTATTTGATTCTTCTCCCTTTTCTTTTTTTATTAATCTCAGTAGCAGTCTGTCTATATTGTTCATCTTTTCAAAAAACCAGCTCCTGGATTGATTTTTTTGAAGGGTTTTTTGTCTATCTCCTTCAGTTCTGCTCTGATCTTAGTTATTTCTTTTCTTCTAACTTTTGAATTTTTTTTCTTTTTTTTAAAGACAGGGTTTTACCATGTTGGTCAGGCTGGTCTTGAACTTCCAACCTTAGGTGATCCGCCCGCCTTGGCCTCCCAGAGTGCTGCAATTACAGGTGTGAGCCACTGCACCCAGCCAGCTTTTGAATGTTTTTGATGTTGCTTCTCTAGCGGTTTCAATTTTGATGCTAGGGTGTTGATTTTAGATCTTTCCTCGCTTCTCATGTGGGCATTTGTTACTATAAATTTCCCTCTAGACACTGCTTTAACTATGTCCTAGAGATTCTGGTACGTTGTGTCTCTTTTCTCGTTGGTTTCAAAGAACATCTTTATTTCTGCCTTAATTTCATTGTTTATCCAGTCGACATTCATGTTCAGTTTCCATGAAGATGTGCGGTTCTGAGTTAAGTTTTTTAACTCTGAGTTCTAATTTGATTGCCCTGTGGTCTTAGAGACTGTTAAAATTTCTGTTCTTTTGCATTTTCTGAGGAGTGATTTACTTCCAATTATGTGGTCAGTTTTAGAGTAGGTGCAATGCGGTGCTGAGAAGAATGTATATTCTGTGGATTTGGGGTAGAGATTTCTGTAGATGTCTATTAGGTCCACGTGGTCCAGATCTCAGTTCAAGTCCTGGATATCCTTGTTAATACTCTGTCTCATTGATCTAATATTGACAATGAAGTGTTAAAGTCTCTGTTACTCTGTGGAAGTCTAAGTCTCTTTGTAGGTTGTTAAGAACTTGTTTTATGTACCTGGGTGCTCCTGTATTGGGTGCGTATATATTCAGGATTGTTAGCTCTTCTTGATGCATTGATCCTTTTACCATTATGTAATGCCCTTCTTGAGACAAAGTCCATTTTATCAGAGACTAGGATTGCAACTCCTGCTTTTTTTTTTTTTTTTTTTTGAGACGGAGTTTCGCTCTTGTTACCCAGGCTGGAGTGCAATGGCATGATCTCGGCTCACCGCAACCTCCGCCTCCTGGGTTCAGGCAATTCTCCTGCCTCAGCCTCCTGAGTAGCTGGGATTACAGGCACACACCACCACGCCCAGCTAATTTTTTGTATTTTTAGTAGAGATGGGATTTTACCATGTTGACCAGGATGGTCTTGATCTCTTGACCTCGTGATCCACCTGCCTTGGCCTCCCAAAGTGCTGGGATTACAGGCTTGAGCCACCGCGCCCGGCCAACTCCTGCTTTTTTTTGCTCTCCATTTGCTTGGTAAATCTTCCTCCATCCCTTTATTTTGTGCCTATGTGTGTCTTTGCACATGAGATGGGTTTCCTGAATACAGCACACCAATGGGTCTTGACTTTTTATCAAATTTGCCAGTCTGTGTCTTTTGATTGGGGCATTTAGCCCATTTCCATTTAAGGTTAATATTGTTATGTGTGAATTTGATCCTGCCATTTTGATGCTAGCTGAATGTTTTGCCCGTTAGTTGACACTTTTTTTTCATTGTGTTGATGGTTTTTACCATTTGGTAGGTTTTTGGAGTGGGTGGTACTGGCTGTTCCTTTTCTTGTTTAGTGCTTCTTTCAGGAGCTCTTTAAGGCAGGCCTGTTGGTGACGAAATCTCTCAGCAATTGCTTGTCCATAAAGGATTTTCTTTCTTCATTGCTTATGAAGCTTTGGATGGACGGATATGAAATTCTAGGTTGAAAGTTCTTTTAAGGATGTTGAATATCAGCCCCCACTCTCTTCTGGCTTGTAGGGTTTCTGCAGAGATCCACTGTGAATCTGATGGGCTTCCCTTTGTGGATAACCTGACGTTTGTTTCTGGCTGCCCTTAGCATTTTTTCCTTAATTTCAACCCTGGTGAATCTGACAATTATGTGCCTTGGGGTTGCTCTTATCTTTGTGGTGTTCTCTGGTATTTTCTGGACTTTGAATCATGGCCTGGCTTGTTTGGTTGGGGAAATTCTCCTGGATAATACCCTGAAGAGTGTTTTCCAGCTTGGATTCATTCTCTCCATCACATTCAGGTACACTTGTCAAACGTAGATTAGGCCTTTTCACATGATCCCATATTTCTTGGAGGCTTTGTTAATTTCTTTTCACTTTTTTCTCTATTCTTACCTTCTAGTTTTATCTCATTGAGTTGATCTTCAGTCTCTGATATCCTTTTTTCTGCTTGGTTGATTTGGCTATTGTAACTTGTGTACCCTTCGCAAAGTTCTCATGCTGTGTTTTTCAGCTCCATCGAGTCATTTATATTATTTTCTGTTCAGTTAGCATTTCCTCTAACCTTTTTTTTTTCTCCCCTCCACCTTAGCACTACTGACATTTTGCTCATCTAACCATTTTTCTAGGTTCTTTGCTTTGGGTAAGCACATGTTCTTTTAGCTCTAAGAAGTTCGTCATTACCCACCTTCTGAAGCCTGTTTCTGTGAATTCATCAGATTCATTCTCCGTCCATCTTTGATCCCTAGCTTGTGAGGAGTTGTGATCCTTTGGAGGTGAAGAGGCATTCTGGTTTTTGGTGTTTTCATCCTTTTTGTGCTGGTTTCTTCCCATCTTAGTGGCTTTATCTACCTGTGGTCTTTGTAGTTGTTGATGTTCAGATGGGGTCTCCGAGTGGACATTCAGTTTGTTTATGATGAAGTTAGTTCTTTGTTTCTTAGTTTTCGTTCTAACAGGCCCCTCTGCTGCGACTGCTGGAGTTTCACTCCAAGACCCTGCTTGGCTTGGGATCACCCACGGTGGCTGCAGAACACTAAGGGTTGCTGCTGGTTTCTTCTTGTTATCTTTGTTCCAGAAGGGTACCTGCCAGATGTCAGCCTGAACTCCCTTTTATGAGGCATCTCTTTGGGTTTATGGGGGTCATGGAGGTGCTTGAGGAGACAGTCTGTCCCTTATAGGAGCTCAAGTGCTGTGCTGCCACAGGCTCTGCCCAGCTGCTGTGTGAACTGCCTCGGTAGTGGTGGTTGCCCTTCTCCCCACGGAGCTGGACTGTCCTGGATCCTGCTGCACTTGCTGTGAAACTCTGAATCCAGAGCATTTCAGATTGCTTGTTTTGTGGGGGTGCTACTCGCCAAACCAGGTCGCCTGGCTTCCTGACTCTGCCCCCTCCCTTTCAGTTGATTGGGTGGCTCTGTCTCCCAGGTATTACAGGTGCCAGTTGAAATGGCAGCCCAGATTTGTGTGAGTTTTTGTGTGCCAGTCTGGCACCGGCTGAAACTGCTGTGTTAGAAACTTTGTGGCACTTTTCGGACTGGGAATCTCCTGGTCTGTGGGCAGTGAAAATTTGTTTGGAAATGCAGTGGGCACTCACCCTCTGTGTTGTTTTTCCTAGAAACTGCACTCCAGAGTGGTTCCTATTTGGCCATCTTGGATCCTCTTTTACGTTTCTTTTTTTTTCCACTCTTGTTGCCCAGGCTGGAGTGCAATGGCACAATCTCAGCTCACTGAAGCTTCCGCCTCCTGGATTCAAGTGATTCTCCTGCCTCAGCCTCCTCAGTAGCTGGGATTACAGGTATGCGCCACCACGCCCAACTAATTTTGTGTTTTTAGTAGAGACAGGGTTTCTCTATGTTGGTCAGGCTGATCTTGAACTCCCAACCTCAGGCAATCCACCTGCTCAGCCTCCTAAAGTGCTGGGATTACAGGTGTGAGCCACCATGCCCCGCTATGATGACATCTAGTTGGTTTGTTTTTTAGCAGAAGAGAATGTGACAGTACTGTAAGTACAATGAGTACTAATTACAGTTTTGTGCCACTGCCTTGATTTGTGCTAAGGCATTCACAGTTTTATATACCAGCTCTTTGGCAGTATCAGCACAAACATCAACAGAAGGAAAATTCAAATAACATCTTAGTATTACTGTGAAAATAGTTTTAACCTTGGAGATCTCCTGAAAGATTTTTCAGGTATTCTGAAACCGTAATTTGGGAACCTCTACTTTAGTAAAACACATAAGTATTCATACATGAAATGATGTGATACCTTGCATTTGTTTTAAAATAATTCAGCAGAAGTTGGGGGAAGGAAGAGAGTTAATAATACTGGCCCACCATGGTTAACTGTTGGTATTGGGAATTCTTCTTACCATTTTATTTTTGTGATTGAAATTCTGCATAATAATAAAATATTAACACATTCCATTTAAAATACGATTTCTCAACCTTGGCACAACTAACACTTGGGGCTGGATAAATCCTTTGCTGCAGTAGCTGTCCTATGATTGCAGGATGTTTAGCAACACTCTGGCCTCTTTCTGTTATAGGCCAGTAGTAACACTTCTGCTTCCCAACTATGACAACCAAAAAGTCTCAAGACATTGTCAAATGTCCCCTGAGGAGCAAACTGCCCCCACTTAAGAACCACTGTTTTAAACCAAGGTTGCTTATTATTATTATAAGTACTAGCCTAGGCAAAACCACAAAACATTAGGAAGTCTGCAGGATATAGATATACAAAAGTCATTTACATTTGTATACACCAACAGTTAAATGGAACTTTTTTTTTTTTTTTTGAGATGGAGTCTTGCTTTGTCACCTAGGCTGGAGTGCAATGGCTCGATCTCGGCTCACTGCAACCTCCACCTCCTGGGTTGAAGCAATTCTCCTACCTCAGCCTCCCAAGTAGCTGGAATAATAGGCGTGTGCCACCATACCCAGCTAATTTTTTTCGTATTTTTAGTAGAGAGGAGGTTTCACTATGCTAGCCAGGATGGTCTTGATCTTCTGACCTCATGATCCACCCACCTCGGCCTCCAAAAGTGCTGGGATTACAGAGGTGAGCCACTGTGTCTGGCCCAGAACATTTAAAAACAATACATGGCCAGGTGTGATGGCTCAAGCCTGTAATCCCAGCAATTTGGGAGACTGAGGCAGGCCAATAACCTGAGGTCGGGAGTTCAAGACCAGCCTGACCAAGATGGAAAACCCCGTCTCTACTAAAAAAATACATAATTAGCCAGGCATTATTGTGCGTGCCTGTAATTTCAGCTACTCAGGAGGCTGAGGCAGGAGAATCGCTTGAACCTGGGAGGTGGAAGTTGTGGTCAGCCAAGAGCGCCATTGCACTCCAGCCTGGGCAACAAGAGCAAAACTGTGTCTCAAAAATAAAAAACGAAAACCAAGACATTCCTAGAGAAGAAGTAAGCCGGGAGTTTACACTATTAGATTCTATGACATTTTCTTTACTTCTTTTTCTTTTTGAAGGAGTCTCACTCTGTCACCCAGGCTGGAGTGCAGTGATGGAATCTCTGCTCACTGCAACTTTGCCTCCATTCCCTAGGACTACAAGTGTCTGTCTGCCACCACAAGCAGCTAACATTTGTACTTTTTGGTAAAGATGGGGTTTTACCATGTAAGCCAGGCTGGAGTCTAACCCCTGACCTCCAGTGATGTGATCCACCCACCTCAGCCTCCCAAAGTGCTGGGATTACAGGCATGAGCTACCACATCTGACCGATTCTGTAAGACATTTTCTAAAACCGTAGTAATTAGAGTGGTATATGGCATGAGGATAGACTAACTAAAGAGAGAGAGATCTTGCCTGGGCACGGTGGCTCACACCTGTAATCCCAGCACTTTGGGAAGCCAAGCGGGTGGATCACAAGGTCAGGAGATTGAAACCAACCTGGCCAACATGGTGAAACCCCATCTCTCATGTAAAATGCCTACTTTAAATCATCTCTAAATTACTTACAATATCTAATACAATGCCCACACATCACGTCATTTACGTACAGTCAATGTAGTATTCAGCATACAGCAAGTTCAAGTTGTGGTTTTGGGAATTCTATAGAATATTTTACCCCTTGAATGTTTTTGATCTGAGGTTAGTTGAATCTTTGGATGTGGAACCCGTAATACAACGTGCTGACTGTATTTTCATTAGATGGCTCTGAGAAACTGGTCTTTATAGAAAAAAATGTGAAAATGAATCTGCACCTCACACAAAAAATAAATTCCATATTAATAATTCCAGATTAACATGAATAGAAATTTGTTTTAAAGTTTAGGAAAAAACATGGTAAACTATTTTTATGACCTTAAGGAAGAATTTCTTTACTAAAAACTCTAAAGAAAAAGACTGATAAAAACTTACATTCAGCTGGGCGCGGTGGCTCATGCTTGTAATCCGAGCACTTTGGGAGGCCGAGGCGGGTGGATCACGAGGTCAAGAGATCGAGACCATCCTGGTCAACATGGTGAAACCCCGTCTCTACTAAAAATACAGAAAATTAGTTTGGCATGGTGGCGCATGCCTGTAATCCCAGCTACTCAGGAGGCTGAGGCAGGAGAATTGCCTGAACCCGGGAGGCGGAGGTTGCGGTGAGCCGAGATCATGCCATTGCACTCCAGCCTNAAAAAAAAAAAAAAGCTTACATTCATCAAAAGATTTTTCTTAATTCTGTTAAAGTGATGGCATTGACAAAAAGGTATTAAAAAGGAAATTAAAAGGTAAGTTATTGAGAGAAGCAATTTGCAACATATATATCAAACACTAAAAAAATGAAAAACCACCATTAAAAAAATGAGTAAAGCTCATAAACAGGCATTACACAGAAGAGAGACACAAATGGCCAATGACAATATAAGATACCCAAACTCATTAGAGAAGTACAAATTAAATCATAATGAGGTGCTGTTTTGTTGTTACTCAACTGGAAAAATAAAAATTAAAAAAAAGCCAGGCTTGTGAGGTTATGGATCATTTGGAATTTTTTTTTTCTTTTTGAGACAGAGTCTTGCTCTGTCAGCCAGCCTGGAGTGCAGTGGTGCGATCTCGGCTCACTGTAACCTTCATCTCCCAGGTTCATGCAGTTTTCCTGCCTCACCCTCCGAGTAGCTGCGATTACACCACACTTGGCTAATTTTCATACTTTTAGTAGAGAAAGGGTTTTGCCATGTTGGCCAGACTGGTCTCAAACTTCTGACCTCAGGTAATCTGCCCACTTTGGCTTCTCAAACTGCTGAGATTACAGGCATAAGCCACCTCACCTGGCCTGAGAATTTTTATATCCTGATGGTGGAAGTCTAAACTAGTACAAACTCTCTAGGAGTTAATTTGGCATTACCTAAAGAAGTGGAATATGCACACTGCTCATAATCCAGCTATTCTAATCATAATGTATAAGAGAAACTCTTGAAGGAAACACCTTCAAAAATGTGCGTAGCTCCAAGCTAAAAACAATCCAAATGTTCATCAATGGTAAAAATGTGTAATCTATTATACTAGAGAACAGAATTTTGGCATGAAAACTGATAATCTAGCTATATAGCACAACACAGGTAAATCTCAAAAGAAGTATTTAGGCCAAAAACAAAAAAACCTGACAGAAGAAAACACAGACCATGATCCCATTTATATAACGTTTACCAACAGGCAAACTAAACAAAGAAACAAAGGAAAAAGGGGAAACATGATAATGGAATATCAAAGGTCACCTCCAAGTAGTTTCAAATATTACTGTTATTGTAATGCCAAAACTCCAAACCTGCCATGTCAGTTTCTTACTAGAGCTATTCAAATTGGGTGCCCACTTTGCTTCATTGAGACAAACATTTCATGACTTTAAGAATAGCTTTATCCTAAACAAGCTTACAGGATCACATGTAAGAACATTAACAAAAGCCTATGGTGCACCTGCTACTGTCCTAGGTGTTTCACACTCTATTTTGGGGTGGGTAGAGGGAAAATAAATGGGGCATAAGCATTTAACAATAAAAATATCATACTAATAAGTACCATTTTGAGCACTTACTTATGTGCCAGGTGCCGTTCTAAAGGCTTTATAGGAATTCTCACAACTCTGAAATATTACTGTCATCATCATTATATTAATAATAAATCCAATAGGTAATATTTTCAGACCCTATATACCAGGCCTTTGGCTAAGGGCTTTATGTCATTCTAACTTAATCCTCACAACAAACCTATGGATAGGTATCATCATCCTTAATGGATACTATTTCAGTAATCTGTTATCCACAGTTTCGATTAGTTCTCTGCAGTCAACTGCGGTCTGAAAACATTACATGGAAAACTCCAGAAATACACAACTGACAAATTTTAAATTGCATGTCATTCTCAGTAGCATGATGAAATCTAACATTGTCTCACTCTATCTAGACTGGGATGTAAATCATCCCTTTGTCCAGCATGTTCATGCAGTGTACACTCACTACCCACCATTAGTCACTTGGTAGCCCCCTCAGTTATTGAATGGCCTGTAGCAGTATTGCAGTCCTTACATTCAATTAACTTTTGTTTAACTTAACCATGGCCATAAAGCTCAAAAGTAGTGATGCTGTTCTACTTTATAATTAGTTTTTGCTGTTAATCTTAGTGTGCTTAATTTATAAATTAATCACAGGTATGTATACACAAGAAAAAATATATATAAGGCTCAGTACCTTCCATGGGGTTTCAGACATACACTGGTGTCTTGGAACATATTCACAAATAGGAGGGAACTAATGTATATTTCCCATATTCTCATTTCCAGGAAAAGAAAACTAAAGGAAAGATGAGATACCAAGACTAGGCAAAACCACGTAACTCAAAGTCATACAATCAATAAAGGACAGAACTAGGATTTGAACCTGTGTCCAACTGACTCTAAAGCCTATGCTTAGCCACTGTTACACTGTTTTAGTTTGTCTTCATAAACACTGTAAGTATATACAACAAGAACTAAGAGTATGGATGAAGACAGAAAGACCTGGGTCCATATCCTGGCTCTACCATGTTCCGGCTGTGGGATGGAAGACAAAGCTCCTCAACCTCTGGGGGCCTCAAGTCCTTCACCTACAAAATTGAGGTGCATAAGGCACCTATGGGTAAGCGTGAAAGGGTAAATATAAAAACTAAATGAGATAAGGCATGCAGAGGGCTCAGCATAGAGCCTGGCACATAACAAATGTTCAGTAGATGTTGGATGGTATCACTACCATCATCAGCATCTTCCCTGTTTTATAGATAAGAAAATGGAGATACAGAGAGAGGTTGTATTTGATGCAACATTGCAAAACTAGTTAGTGTCAGTGAAAGACTTTAAACACAAGTCTAGCCAGCTTCAAAGTATCAAAACTTTTCCATTTGCCGGGTGTCCCCTGAAAGCATAAAAAGTACATCGCAGGGGCCAGGCGTGGTGGCTCACGCCTGTAATCCAAGCACTTTGGAAGTGAAGGCAGGCGGATCACCTGAAGTCAGGAGTTCAAGACCAGCCTGACCAACATGGTGAAACCCTGTCTTTTTAAAAAAATTTAAAAAATAATAAATAAATAAGTACATACCAGACAGAAGGAGGCCTTGGGGAGATCTTCCTTAGGGAAAGAAAACCTGAACTAAATCTTCAAATACAACCATGAGTTGGTCAGATGAAGAAATGAAGTGAGACAAATGAGTATTGCAGGCAGAGGAAACAATACATCCAAAGGAACTGATTAAATAAACGGTGTGGCAATAATTGTAGCTACAATTATTTCAGTGTGGCTGGAGTCCAGGCTGTAGGGGCAAGTCAGTCTGGGTCCACAAATGAAGCAAACAAAACATAGCATGATTTTAAGCAGTGGTTCTCAAAGTGAAATCAGGCCAGGAACATTGGCATCACCTGGAAACCTATTGTAAGTGCAAATTCTTGGGCCTATCCCTGACCTCCTGAGTGAGAAACTTTAAGTCTTTTAAAGGTTCTCCATGTGATTATGATGAATGGTTCATATTTTAAAAACATGAATTTAAGCAATGATGAAATGTAACTACGTTTTCAAAAAACAACGAAATAATTCTTCATTACGTAATTCAGAAGAAGACCAAGGAGAAACCATGAATTCCTGTATAATATCTGGATGGGCACCAACTATAATTCCCTTCATGTGCCTAGGTTTTCTTTGACAGCAGTTAACCAATTTAATAGGTTACTCTACCTACAGATCCAATTTGCCCTACACTTCATCTTGGCAAAATACTATGAACTAGGCTTACATTGTAAACCAAAAAAAAAAAAAAAAACCAACTAGGCCTGGCAAGGTGGCTCACACCTGTAATCCCAGCACTTTGGGAGGCCGGAGTGGGTGGATCACCTAAGGTCAGAAATTTGAGACCAGCCTGACCAACACTGTGAAACCCCATCTCTACTCAAAATGCAAAAATTAACTGGGCATCATGATGCACACCTGTAATCCCAAATACTTGGGAGGCTGAGGCAGGAGAATCGCCTGAACCCGGGAGGCAGAGGTTGCAGTGAGTCAAGATCATGCCA
>NW_016107896.1:701184-702410 GCF_001604975.1 Cebus imitator | reverse complement strand
TATATATATATATATATATGGAAATAGCGGCCCATGGAAATAAACACTGGTCTTGAACTCCTGACCTCAGGTGATCTGCTCATGTTAGCCTCCTAAAATGCTGGGGTTACAGGTGTGAGCCACTGTGCCCAGCCTTTTTTTTTTAAATTCACCAATGAAGAAGCAGTACTGACTATAGTTAACCCTGCATTGTATATGAATTTGTCTTCTAGTAGATCATATGTTCCTCTCCAGAAGCTGATACAGTGCCTTGCACATAGTAGGTGCTCAGTAACATATCAGAGACTAGAGTCTGCCTATCCCAATATTCAATCATTTTCTCTTAGTAAAAGAAACCCCAGTTATGACCTGTGAAAAACAAGAAGTACTACCTGGAAGCTTCTAAGAAATATCCTCAAAAAATACTAAATGACACTTCTTTAACACACATTCCATCCCTGCTGTGTGGCTTAGAATGCAGACGAAATGATCGGTGCTCTAACTTGGATCCTAGGGATGATGGAGACAAAAGCTGGAAGCAGCCTTAGATGCCAGATGACTGCAGAGCTGACAAAACAGTCTGGGTCTTCCTTCTACATAACAACCATTATTTAGAAATCTTTGTTATTTTGGATCTCTATTATTTGTAGAGAAACCTAATCCAAACTAGTAAATAATCTTATATCCAACTTCTAATTTTTGCCACCAATTGTACCTAATCCAAACTAATAAATGATCTGATATCCAACATCTAATTTTTGCTACCAATTGCTGTATTTTCCAAGAAAAGTATGAATATTGCCTTATTAATTCATGCTCTATTTCAGCTTCTCAGTTTTTCACTGACACACTTTGAAATGCAATGTTTCCCCAGCTCTGATTTCCTTTCACAGCCCATTTTTGCTCTGTCACTTGTATCCCTTATTTAATTCCTCTTCTCCAGCTAAAGTCTCTGACACTTCTCTCTTCTATATGATATGAGCGTGGGAGCTCACAGCGGTAATCGCAGCACTTTGAGAGGCCAAGCAGGAAGACTGCTTGGGGCCAGGAGTTTGAGACTAGCCTGGGTAACACAGTGAGACTCTAGTCTTTACAAAAATAAATAAAAATTACCCAGGCATGGTAGTATGTACCTGATAGTAGTCTCAGCTACTATCAGGAAGCTAAGATGGAAAGATCTCTTGAACCCAGGATTTCAAGGCTGTAGTGAGCCATAATCTCACCAGTGCACTCCAGCCTGGGTGACA
>NW_016107896.1:698878-700079 GCF_001604975.1 Cebus imitator | reverse complement strand
CTCGGCTCACCGCAACCTCCGCCTCCCGGGTTCAGGCAATTCTCCTGCCCCAGCCTCCTGAGTCACTGGGATTACAGGCACGTGCCACCATGCCCAGCTAATTTTTCGTATTTTTAGTAGAGACGGGGTCTCACCATGTTGACCAGGATGGTCTCGATCTCTTGACCTCATGATCCACCCGCCTCGGCCTCCCACAGTGCTGGGATTACAGGCTTGAGCCACCGCACCCGGCAAGATATAAGAATTTTAAGTTTCCAAACTGACAAACATTCCTTGTGTGACCAAACTTCAGCCTCCTGGACCTTCTCCTAAGATTATCTGTGTGCTTCTTTATAAAACCCAGTTTTGGCAACGAACCCTGCTAAGGTAGTTTAGCAAGAACCTCTCATCCTTGATATCTAATCACTCTCAGTGACTGATCAGGTTTCTCATCCTCCACCCCCTTAGTAATTTTCCATTCACTGATCCTTACCTTGCTCCCTGGTTATAAATTTCCACTTGTCCATGCTGTATTCAGAATTAAGTCCAATCTCTATACCCCACTGCAAACCCTGATTGCAGTGGTCCCTGTATCTCCTACAATCGTGATAAATAAGCTGCCTCATGCCGTAACAGGTATCACTGAATAATTTTTTCTTTAAGAAAACTAAATTTCGATCCCAAGATGGCCGAATAAGAGGCAGCTCCAGAAAGCAGCTCCCAGCGAGAGAGACGCAGAAACTGAGTGGTCTCCACAATTCCAAATGAGGTACCAGGTTCATTTTGTGGGTCTGGTTGGACAGTGGGCATAAACCAAATAGGGCAAGTTGAGGCAAGGCAGGGTACTGCCCCACCCAGGACGTGCATGCAACCGACCAGAGGACTGGGGGGATCTCCCCATCTAGGTCATTGGTTCAGATACAGCGCTCCACCCAAGCCCTCTACAACCCACAGAACGGGAGATCTTCATGGGTCTGAAAAGCCTCAGTGAGCTGCCTGAACAGGGCAGAACAGCAAGTTTGACCAGCACTGGAGCTGTCAGTAAAGATCTAGGTGGGCCGGGTGCGGTGGCTCACGCCTGTAATCCCAGCACTTTGGGAGGCCGAGGCGGGTGGATCACGAGGTCAAAAGATCGAGACCATCCTGGTCAACATGGTGAAACCCCGTCTCTACTAAAAATACAAAAAATTAGCTGGGCATGGTGGCGCATGCCTGTAATCCC
>NW_016107896.1:692271-695233 GCF_001604975.1 Cebus imitator | reverse complement strand
ACCCAGGAGGCGGAGGTTGCGGTGAGCCGAGATTGCGCCATTGCACTCCAGCCTGGGCAACAAGAGCGAAACTCCGTCTCAAAAAAAAAAAAAAAGATCTAGGTGGAAGCACTGGCTGAGGCAAAAGCCAGAAAGCTGACTGGATGGATCTACCCACCCCCCAGAGTAAAAGGGGAACTTAAAACAGGGAAACAGCCCATACGGCAGGACAGGTCCCGTCCCCCCCCACCCCCCGCCCCCAACAAACTGTCATGCCGGAGTTTCACACCTAGAGAATGAACAGGAATGATCCAGCTCAGCTGGGGTGGGGGGGTTGACAGCTGCCATTGCAGAAACCACCTAACTTTCCTGAATAAATAAAAGATACAGCAGCTCCACTGAATCTCTAGCAGCCCAGCAGTGCCTCTGCAGGCAGGCAAAGGAAAGGCCACCTCCCCAAGTAGCTACCTAAGATCAAAACTACAGGTATTGATCGACTTACGACCTATGCAACTTACGACCATTCGACTTTACGACCACAATCACTAGCCATGACTGCTCCGCGTCTGGCAGTGCAAACATTGCCCAGCTGGGTGTACGACAGTGCAGACCAGCTTCCAGCAGCACTACCATCTCCATGTGCATATAGCCTACTCAACTTACGACCAAATCGTGTTACGACTGGTCTGTCGGAACCAATCGTGGTCGTAAGTCGAGCACTAGCTGTATATAAATCCAATGAGATGGGGAAAAAAAAGTGCAGGAATAATGAAATCATCAAAAACAAGAACAATTCCCCCCACCATGAGATCACAACTCCTAACCAGCAAGGGAACAAAGCTGGACAGAGAATGAATTTGACGAACTGACAGAAGCAGGCTTCAGAAGGTAGATAATAACAAACTTCTGAGTTAAAGCAACATGTTCTAACCCAATGTAAAGAAACTAAAAACCTTGAAAAAAGTTTAGACAAAATGCTAACTAGAATAACAAGCTTAGAGAAAAACATAAATGACTTCATGGAGCTGAAAGACAGCACAAGAACTTCATGAAGCATACACAAGTTTCAATAGCCGAATAGATCAAGCAGAAGAACTTCTATCAGAGATTGAAGATCAACTCAATGAAACAAATGAGAAGGCAAGAAAAGAGAACAGTGAAAAGAAATGAACAAAGCCTTCAAGAAATATGGGATTATGTGAAAAGACCTAATTTATGCTTGATTGGTGTACAGGAAGATGATGGGAGAATGAATGCAAGCTGGAAAACACTCTTCAGGATATTATCCAGGAGAACTTCCCCAACCTTGAGAGGCAGGGCAACATTCAAATACAGGAAATACAGAGAACACCAAAATGATACTCCTCTAGAAGAGCAACCCCAAGGCACATAATTGTCAGATTCACCAGAGTTGAAACAAAGGAAAAAATACTAAGGGCAGCCAGAGAGAAATGTCGGGTCGCTCAGAAAGGGAGACACATCGGACTCACAGCAGATATCTTGGCAGAAACCCTACAACCCAGAAAAGAGTGGGGGCCAATATTCAATTTCCTTAAGGAAAAGAACTTTCAACCCAGAATTTCACATCCAGCCAAACTAAGCTTCATAAGTGATGGAGAAATAAAATCCTTTATGGACAAGCAATTGCTGAGAGATTTTGTCACTACCAGACCTGCCCTAGAAGAGCTGAGGGAAGCACTAAACACAGGAAAAACCAGTACCAGCCACCGCAATAAAGAACCAAATGGTGCCAGGCACGGTGGCTCAAGCCTGTAATCCCAGCACTTTGGGAGGCCGAGGTGGGTGGATCAGGAGGTCAAGAGATCGAGACCATCCTGGTCAACATGGTGAAACCCCGTCTCTACTAAAAATACAAAACATTAGCTGGGCATGGTGGCATGTGCCTGTAATTCCAGCTACTCAGGAGGTTGAGGCAGGAGAATTGCCTGAACACAGGAGGCGGAGGTTGCGGTGAGCCGAGATTGCGCCATTGCACTCCAGCCTGGGTAACGAGCGAAACTCCATCTCAAAACAAACAAACAAAAAAAGAACCAAATGGTAAAGACCAATGATGCAATGAAAAAATTACGCCAACCAAAGGGCAAAACAATGAACCAGTAATAAAATGGCAGGATCAAATTCACACATAACAATATTAACATGAAATGTAAATGGACTACATGCCCCAATCAAAAGACACAGACTGGCAAATTGCATAAAAAGCCAATAACTCATCAGTGTGCTGTATTCAGGAGACCCATCTAACGTGCAAAGACACATAGACTCAAAGGGATGGAAGACGATTTACCAAGCAAATGGAGAGCAACAAAAAGCAGGGGTGGCAATCCTAGTTTATGATAAAATGGATTTTAAACCAACAAAGATCAAGACACAAAGAAGGGCATTACATAATGGTAAAAGGATCAATACAGCAAGAAGAACTATCCTAAACATACATACACCGAATACAGGAGGACCCAGATACATAAATCAAGTCCTTAGCGACCTACAAAGAGACAGACTCCTGCATAGTAACAGTTGAGGACTTTAACACTCCACTGTCAATATTGGACAGATCAATGAGACAGAAAATGAACAAGGAAATCCAGGACTTGAATGCAGATCTGGACCAATCGAACCTAACAGACATTTACAGAACTCTCAACCCAAAATCCACAGAATATACATTCTTCTCATCACAACATCGCACTTACTCTAAAATCGACCACATAATTGGAAGTAAATCACTCCTCAGCAAATGCAAAAGAACAGAAACCATAACAGTCTCCCAGACCACAGCACAATCAAATTAAAACTCAGGATTAAGAAACAAACCCAAAACTGCACAACTTCATGGAAAATGAACAACTGGCTCCTGAATGTTTACTGGATAAACAATGAAATGAAGGGAGAAATAAAGATGTCTTTGAAACCAACGAGAATGAAGAAACAACAAAACAGAATCTCTGGGACACATTTAAAG
>NW_016107896.1:689517-691976 GCF_001604975.1 Cebus imitator | reverse complement strand
AAAAAAAAAAAAAAAAAAAAACTTCAAAAGGTAGCAGAAGACAAGAAACAACGAAGATCAGAGCAGAACTGAAGGAGATAGAGACAGAAAAAGCCCTTCAAAAAATAAAATCCAGGAGCTGGTTTTTTGAAAAGATCAACAAAATAGACCACTAGCCAGACTAATAAAAGAGAGAGAGAGAAGAATCAAATAGATGCAACAAAAAACAATAAAGGGGACATCACCACCAATTCCACAGAAATACAAACCACCATCACAGATTACTACAAACAACTATGCACACAAACCAGTAAATCTGGAAGAAATGGATAAATTCCCAGACACTTGCAATCTCCCAAGACTAAACCAGGAAGAAGCTGAAACCCTGAATAGACCAATAACAAGGGCTGAAGTTGAGGCAGCAATTAATAGCCTACTCACCAAAAAAAGTCCAGGTCCAGACAGGTTTACAGCCTAATTCTACAAGATGTACAAAGAGGCACTGGTACCATTCCTTCTGAAACTATTCCAAACAGTACAAAAAGAGGGAATCCTTCCCAGATCATTTTATGAGACCAACATCATCCTAATACCAAAACCAGGCAGAGACACAACAAAAAAAGAAAACTTCAGGCCAATATCCATGATGAATATTTACGCAAAAATCTTCAACAAAATACTGGCAAACAGAATGCAACAGGAAATCAAAAAGCTTATTCATCATGATCAAGTAGGCTTCATCCTGGGGATGCAAGACTGGTTCAACATATGCAAGCGTATAAACATAATCTATCACATAAACAGAACCAAAGACAAAAACCACATGATTATCTCAATAGATGCAGAGAAGGTCTTTGACAAAATCCAACAGCCTTTTATGCTAAAAACCCTCAATAAACTAGGTATCGATGGAACATATCACAAAATAATAAAAGCTATTTATGACAAACCCACAGCCAATATCATACTGAATGGGTAAAAACTAGGAGCATTCCCTTTGAAATCTGGCAGAAGACAAAAATGCCCTCTTTCACCATTCCTATTCAAAATGGTATTACACGTGCTAGCCAGAGCAATCAGGCAAGAAAATGAAATAAAGGGTATTCAATTAGGAAAAGAGGAAGCCAAATTTTCTCTATTTATAGATGACATGATTGTATATTTAGAAGACCCCATTGCGTCAGCCCAAAATCTCTTGAAACTGATAAGCAACTTCAGCAAAGTCTCAGGATACAAAATCAATGTGCAGAAATCACAAGTATTTCTATATAGCAATAACAGAGAGCCAAATTAAAAGTGAACTCTCATTCACAATTGCTACAAAGAGAATAAAATACTTAGGAATACAACTAACAAAGAATGTAAAGGACCTTTTCAAGGAGATCTACAAACCACTGCTCAACGAAATAAGACAGGACACAAACAGATGGAGAAACATTCCATACTTATGGTTAGAAAGAATCAACATCCTGAATGTGGCCATATTGCCGAAAGTAATTTACAGATTCAACGCTATTCCCATCAACCTTCCAATGCCCTTCTTCACAGAACTGGAAAAAATCCCTTCAAACTTCCTATGGAACCAAAAGAGAGCCCACATAGCCAAGACAATCCTAAGCAAAAAGAACAAAGCTGGAGGCATCACACTGCCTGATTTCAAACTACACTACAAGGCTACAGTAATCAAAACAGCATGGTACTGGTACCAAAATAGAAAAGAACAAAGGCCTCAGAAGCAATGCCACACATCTACAACCATCTGATCTTTGACAAACCTGAGAAAACCAAGCAAAGGGAAAGGATTCCCTGTTTAATAAATGATGTTGGGAAACCTGGCTAGCCATGTGCAGAAAGCAGAAACGGGACCCCTTCCTGACACTTTACACTAAAATTAATTCCAGATGGATTAAAGACTTAAATGTAAGACCTAACACCATAAAAACCCTAGAAGAAAACCTAGGCAAAACCATTCAGGACATAGGTATAGGCAGGGACCTCATGACTAAAACACCAAAAGCAATGACAACAAAAGCCAAAATAGATAAATGGAATCTAATTAAACTCCAGAGCTTAATTAGCTCTGGGGACGGTGGGGACGTGAGGAGAAATACCAGATATAGGTGATGGAGTAAGGAAGGCAGCAAACCACATTGCCATGTAGGTACCTATGCAACAATCCTGCATGATCTGCACATGTACCCCAGAACCTAAAGTACAATAATAATAAAAAATAACCAACTAAATTTCATTTTGGATATTAAAGAGAAAGTGTTATAAATTTAATAAATTACTTATTCTCCCTAATTCCTCAAAAATGCCTTCATTTTCAAAAACCCTTTTGCATTATTTGCACTCACTTATTTAGTCTTTCTTTGCTTTAGATCTGATGTAGAGGGCATATTTGTCTGCTTTACTTATTAGAAGCTATAGGGTATCCGTTTTCATGTTCCTTTTTTTTTTTTTTTTTTTTTTTTTTTTTT
>NW_016107896.1:685827-689314 GCF_001604975.1 Cebus imitator | reverse complement strand
TTGACCTCGTGATCCACCCGCCTCAGCCTCCCAAAGTGCTGGGATTACAGGCGTGAGCCACCGCGCCCGGCCATTCGAATTTATTTAAGAGTTGCTATCTCCTCTTTCTGCTCTGAGTGTAGATAAGAATTCGTCTCTAAATTGCAGTTGCAATTTCTGTACTTGCTGTCCAAGGGTCACGTTTTTTAATCTGCTTTTCTGGCTTTGCCCTTTTGACCTAGCAAACTTGATTATTTGTTCCAGATAATTTCATGGTATCACATTGAGTTTAATAAAGGAAGTAACTGTACACTCTCGTTAACTTCCAAAAAGTTTCCTCATGGAGACAACTAAAATTCCAGAAAAATTCTACAAACCGAGACGAAGGTAACATAAATACCCTCAAACTTTACTTCTACTTTCTTTTCAAGATAATTGAGCAGGAGCTCTGACTTTTTTGTAACTGGAACTGCCCAGGAAAGCAAGAGATGCCACCTTATTGTAAATAACTAGAAATTTCTAAGCAAAGTAAAGGTTATCTTTCATAGTTAATAAGGTAAGAGGCAGAACTGTGAATGCCCCCTGATATGTCTATTTTCAGCAACCTCTACAGGTGTTCCTAGACCATCTGGTCACATCTTCAAACCTTCAAGGCTGAACATAGGAGTTCGAGATCAATCTGGCCAACATGGTACTCTACCAAAAATACAAGGAAAAAAAATTAGTTGGGCAAGGTGGTATGTGCCCGTAATCCCAGCTACTTGAGAGGGTGAGGCAGGAGAATCACTTGAACCTGGGAGGCAGAGGTTGCAGTGAGCCAAGATTGTGCCAAAGGAAATATGATCTAGTTTATTCTCACCTCAACCAAAGCAGCTCTTAGTTGTTTTGTATTGGAATTCTAGGTAAGATTTTCTGTCAAAAAAATCCTTAATCCACACAAAAGCCGACTATCCTCAGTAACAACAATACCTAGAAATTGGATATCAGAAGCCACCGAAACTAAATTATGGACATTAAGGTCTAAGACCTTGAAGAAAGCTTTTCACTGCCTGTAAGCTCAGTTTGCATCCGTCAAACAAAGATTTTCATGTATAAATAAGTCAAAGCCTATAATAAACTGATAGAGAATTAATAAAAAAGAAACCTCACCAATGAAGCAGTATCTGTTCCAGAAAAGGTTTTCAGTTTCCATATACAAACACAGGTACATACACACATATATGTATATAAAACACATGCATACATGTGTACATATCATTATTAGCTAAATATAGAGTCAAAATAAAAAAAAAATCTTCTACTCACTTTGACAGAGACACTCCCCCAGCTTTCCCAATCATCTCTTCATGGTGCAGTACCGAGTGGTTCCAGGGAATATAGAGGAACTTTAAGAGTGTTCTCATCCACCGTTCAGAATGTAAGACAAGCTGTTCGTAGTGAAGCAACATGCACTTTTTATAACCAACCTCCATACACTGGTTATACATGGTCTCTATGGCACGATTCCACTTGGTCAAGCAGTCCCTGTAGCTGTTCAGGTCAAATCCAACTATAGTAACTTTACGAGAAATCACTGAATGTACTGATGTCCGGCCATCTCGGACCATCAGGAGAAATTTGGCATTGGGGAATAACCTAGCAAGGTAAGTTAAGGATTTCAGGGCAAAAGGATCTTTATTACATAAATCAGGGGCTGGCTCCCATGCTTACCGATGATTTCTAGTAAGAAGGCTTGCATGGCAGAATCCAGCACTTCATCAGTAACACCAGCCTCATCCAGCCGGATCTTCTCTTTACTTCACCGTGACCACATCTGTTTCAGGGTCAGGATTCGGGGAATGACCCTGATTTCCTCTCCATAGCAAATGTCAGAATGCACATTCAGCACGGCCCTCATGAGTGTGGTTCCACTCCTAGGCACACCTCCAACAAACATTAAAGGCATATCTTTGTGATAGGCAAAGGTTTCAATGGCTTTGAGGTCTAGGCCAGTTCTCATGTGGTTCTTGTGCTCTCCAATTTGGTTGGCTACATTTCTCTGTCTGGTGATGGCATTCCATGGCATGCTGGCCCACGTAAAACATGGTCACAGAACTAATCACCGGACACACCAATAGTAAGTGCTACTTCAGCTTGCCAACCATCTTGATGTGGTTATCTTGTTATTATACAGACATTTTGCTCGAAATGATTTTCAGAAAATGTTCAGGCCATGGAGAGTCTACTTCAGAAAGATGACCAACATCTAATAAAAAAGATTATTTTGTCATCACATCAAGATTGCTTGCAAGCCAGTCACCAGTTGTCAGCACTGCATTTTAGCTAGAAAGAAGCTGAAATAGTCTTGGATTCTTTGATATTCTTAAAACAATTTTCATTAAAATTTGTTTTACTCAGTATATATAGTAGATACAAATTTAAGTAAAAATAAATCAATGTGATGATGGCCGATTAGGAGCAGCTCTGGATTGCAGCGCCCAGTGAGAGCATGCAGGGTGAGTGGACACTGCATTTCCAGACGGATTTTTATTGCCCACAGACCAGGACATTCCTGGGTGGAGGAGCCCCATGGGTCACCAGCGTGGCCAGTGCGGCGGGTCTCTACACAAAATACATAGATCCAGGCACTGTGTTAGCTGGTGATTGGAGCACCTGGGAGACAGAGTCACCTGTTCAACTGATAAAAAGGATTGAAACAGGGAGCCAGGCCAGGAGATTCCCAGGTGAAAAGCACCACGAATCTCCAGTGCAGCCATTTCAGCTGGCACAATGGGTCGCCGCACGGGAAAGCACACAGATCCCAGCGCCTTTTCAACAGGAGACTGGAATGCCTGGGAGACAGAGTCGCCCATTCAGCAGAAAAAAAGGGGACCGAAACAGGGAGCCAGGTCAGCAGATTCCTGGGCAAAAAAGTGCCACAAGCCCCCAGTACGGCTGTTTCAGCCAGTGCAGCAGGTCTCTGCACAAAATCTCAAACAAATCCAGGCGCCTTTTCAACTGGCGACTGGAATGCCTGGGAGAGAGAGTCACCCGTTCAGCTGAAAAAAAGAAGACTGAAAGGGAGCTAAGCTAGGAGATTCCCTGGTGAAAAAGCACTGTGGTCTCCAACAGCTGTTTCAGCCAACGCAGTGGATCTACGCATAAGAAATCACAAAAATCCGGGTACCGTTTCAACTGGTGACTGCGATGGCTGGGAGACAGAGTCACCCATTCAACTGGAAAAAAAAAAAAAAGGGGTCCGAGGCAGGGAGCCAGGTAACCAGGCTCAGCTGGTCCCACCCCCACAAAAAACAGCAATCTGAAACGCTCTAGATTGAGGGTTTCACAGCAACCACAGCTGAACCTGGGACAGTCCACCTCTGTAGGGGAGGGGAATCTGCCATTACCGAGGCAGTCCACCACTACCAAGGTAGGCCGCCATTGCTGAGGAGTCCACCATTACAGAAAGAGTCCGCCCTTACAGAGGTGGGCTGCCATTGACAAGGCAGTTCTTTTTTTTTTTTTTTTT
>NW_016107896.1:681131-685537 GCF_001604975.1 Cebus imitator | reverse complement strand
AGCAAAGCCTCTGCAGGCAGACTGTGACTAGTCGGCCTCCTTGCTGGGCAGGGCAGCCCTGAAAAAAGGCAGCAGCACGACAGAAACTTATAAATAAAGCCCTACCTTCCTGGAACAGAGCACCTGGTAAAATAAAAAGCCGTTTATGAGTTCTGCTGCAGCAGACTTAAACGGACCTGCCCAGCAGCTCTGAATGGAAATGGAGCTCACAGCTCAGCACTTGAGCTCCTATTAAGGAGAGATTGTCTCCTGAAGCAGCTCCCTGACCCCTGTGTATCCAGAGTCATCTCATAAAGAAGAGCTCAGACTGACATCTGGCAGGTATCCTTCTGGGACAGAGATAGCAGAGGAAACTGGCAGCAACCCTTACCGTTCTGTAGCTGATTCAGTTGATCGCCAGGCAAGCAGGGTCTGGAGTGGACCTCAGCAGTCCTACAGCAGAGGGGCCTGATTCTTAAAAGGAAAACTAGGAAACAGAAAGTAAGTTTGTCGTCAACGAACTGACATCCACTCAGAGACACCATCTGAAAGTCAACAACTACAAAGACCACAGGTAAATAAATCTGCAAACATGGGAAGAAACCAGCGCAAAAAGGATGAAAACATCCAAAACCAGAATGCCTCTCCTCCTCCAAGAGATCACAACTCCTCACCACCAAGGGATCAAGGCTGGATGGAGAATGAGTCTGATGAATTGACAGAAACAGGCTTCAGAAGGTGGATAATAAGAAACTTCTCTGAGCTAAAAGAACATGTTCTAACCCAATGCAAAGAAACTAAGAACGTTGAAAAAGATTTGACAAAATGCTAATGAGAATAAACAGCCTAGAGAGGAATGTAAATGAATTGATGGAGCTGAAAAACAACACGAGAACTTCGCAAAGCACACACAAGTTTCAATAGCCGAACTGACCAAGAAGAAGAAAGGATATCAGAGGTCAAATATCAATTCTATGAAATAAAATGAGAAGGCAAGATTAGGGAAAAAAGGGTAAAAAGGAATGAACAGCCTCCAAGAAATATGGAACTATGTGAAAAGACCTAATCTACGTTTGATAGGTGTACCTGAATGTGATGGAGAGAATGAATTCAAGCTGCGAAATACTCTTCAGGATATCATCCAGGAAAACTTCCTCAACCTAGCAAGGCTGGCCAATATTCAAGTCCAGGAAATACAAAAAACACCACGAAGATATTCCTCAAGAAGACCAAACCCAAGGCACACAACCGTCAGATTCACCAGGCTTGAAATGAAGGTGAAAATACTAAGGGCAGCCAGAGAGAAAGGTCGGGTTACCCACAAAGGGAAGCCCATCAGACTCACAGAGGATCTCTCAGCAGAAATGCTACAAGCCAGAAGAGAGAGGGGGCCAATATTCAACATCCTTAAACAGAAGAACTTTGAACCCAGAATTTCATATCCAGTCAAACTAAGCTTCATAAGTGAAGGAAAAATAAAATGTTTTACGAACAAGCAATTACTCAGAGATTTCATCACCACCAGGCCTGCTTTACAAGAGCTCCTGAAAGAAGCACTAAACATATAAAAGAACAACCAGTACCAGCCACTGCAAAAACATACCAAATGGTAAAGAGCATCGACACAATGAAGAAACTGCATCAACTATCGGGCAAAACAACCAGCTAGCATCAAAATGGCAGAATCAAAGTCACACATAACAGTATTAACCCTAAATGTAAATGGGCTAAATGTCCCAGTCAAAAGACACAGACTGGCAAATTGAATAAAAAGCCAAAACCCATCGGTGTGCTGTATCCAGGAAACCCATCTCACATGCAAGGATACACACAGGCTCAAAATAAAGGGATCGAGGAAGACTTACCAAGCAAATGGAGAGCAAAAAAATCAGGAGTTGCGATCCTAGTCTCTGATAAAATGGACTTTAAACCAACAAAGATCAAAAGAGACAAAGAAGGACATTACATAATGGTAAAAGGATCAATGCATCAAGAAGAGCTAACGATCCTAAATATATACGCACCAAATACAGGAGCACCCAGATACATAAAGCAAGTTCTCAATGACTAACAAAGAGACAGACTACCACACAATAATAGTGGGAGACTTTAACACTCCACTGTCAATATTAGACAGATCAACAAGGCAGAAAATTAACAAGGATATCCAGGACTTGAATTCCGACCCGGAAGAAGCAAACCTAATAGACATTTACAGAACTCTCCACCCCAAATCCACAGAATATACATTCTTCTCAGCACCACATCACACCTACTCTAAAATTGACCACATAATTGGAAGTAAATCACTCCTCAGCAAATGCAAAAGAATGGAAATCATAACAACAGTCTCTCAGACCACAGTGCAATCAAGTTAGAAGTCAGAAACTAACTCAGAACTGTAGCGCTTCATGGAAACTGAACAACTGGCTCTTGAATGTTGACTGGATAAACAATGAAATGAAGGAAGAAATAAAGATGTCTTTGAAGGCCGGGCGTGGTGGCTCAAGCCTGTAATCCCACCACTTTGGGAGGCCGAGGCGGGTGGATCACGAGGTCAAGAGATCGAGACCATCCTGGTCAACATGGTGAAACCCCGTCTCTACTAAAAAACTACAAAAAAAAAATTAGCTGGGCATGGTGGCGCGTGTCTGTAGTTCCAGCTACTCAGGAGGCTGAGGCAGGAGAATTGCCTGAACCTGGGAGGTGGAGGTTGCGGTGAGCCGAGATTGCGCCATTGCACTCCAGCCTGGGTAACAGGAGCAAAACTCCGTCTCAAAAAAAAAAAAAAAATGTCTTTGAAACCAACAAGAACGAAGACATAACATACCAGAATCTCTGGGACACATTTAAAACAGCGTCTACAGGAAAACATATAGCAATAAATGCCCACATGAGAAAGGAGGAAAGATCTAAAATCAACACCTTATCATCAAAATTGAGAGCTAGAGGAGCACGATAAAAAAACAAAACAAAACAAAACTCAAAACCTAGCAGAAGACAAGAAATAACTAAGATCACAGCAGAACTGAAGGAGACAGAGACACAAAAAACTCTTCAAAAAATCAACAAATCCAGGAGCTGGTTTTTAGAAAAGATCAACAAAATAGACCACTAGCCAGATTAATAAAAAGAAAGGAGAGAACAATCAAATAGATGCAATTAAAAACGATAAAGGGGATAGCACCACAGATTCCACAGAAATACAAACCATGATCAGAGATTATTACAAACAACTCTATGCACATAAACTAGTAAACCTGGAAAAAATGGATAAATTCCTGGACACTTGCATCCTCCCAAGCCTAAACCAGGAAGAAGCTGAAACCCTTAACAGACCAATAACAAGGGCAGAAGTTGAGGCAGCAATTAAGAGCCTACCACTCAAAAAAAGCCCAGATGCAGATGGGTTCACAGCCAAATGCTACCAGACATACAAAGAGGACCTAGTACCATTCCTTCTGAAACTATTCCTAACAATCCAAAAAGAAGGAATCCTTCCCAAATCATTTTATGAGACCAACATCATCCTGATACCAAAACCCAGCAGAGACTCAGAAAGAAAAGAAAACTTCAGGCCAATATCCATGATGAACATAGAAGCAAAAATCTTCAATAAAATACTGGCAAACCGATTGCAACAGCACATCAAAAAGTTTTTCCACCATGATCAAGTAGGCTTCATCCCGGGAATGCAAGGCTGGTTCAACATACGCAAGTCTATAAACATAATTCACCACATAAACAGAACCAAAGACATAAACCACATGACTATCTCGATTGATGCAGAGAAGACCTTTGACAAAATTCAGCAGCGCTTTATGCTAAAAGCCCTCAATAAACTAGGTATTGATGGAATGTATCACAAAATAATAAAAGCTATTCATGACAAACCAACAGCAAATGTCATACTAAATGAGCAAAAACTGGAAGCATTCCCTTTGAAATCTGACACTAGACAAGGATGCCCTCTCTCACCACTCCTATTCAATATAATATTGGAAGTTCTAGCCAGAGCAATCCAGCAAGAAAAAGAAATGAAGGGTATTCAAATAGGAAAAGAGGAAGTCAAATTGTCTCTATTTGCAGACGATATGATTGTATATTTAGGAGACCCCATTGTCTCAGCCCAAAATCTCCTGAAACTGATAAGCAACTTCAGCAAAGTCTCAGGATACAAAATCAATGTGCAGAAATCAAAAGCATTCCAATACACCAATAACAGACTTAAAGAGAGCCAGAGCAAGAACGAAGTGCCATTCACAATTGCTACAAAGAGAATAAAATACCTAGGAATACAACTAACAAGGAACGTAAAGGACCTCTTCAAGGAGAACTACAAGCCACTGCTCAATGAAATAAGAGAGGACACAAACAGATGGAGAAACATTCCATGTTCATGGTTAGGAAGAATCAATATCGTGAAA
>NW_016107896.1:663167-680361 GCF_001604975.1 Cebus imitator | reverse complement strand
ACAGACACTTTACAAAAGAAGACATACATGAGGCCAACAAACATATGAAAAAATGCTCATCATCAGTGGTCATTAGAGAAATGCAAATCAAAACTACATTGAGATACCATCTCACGCCACTAAGAATGGTGATCATTAAAAAATCTGGAGACAACAGATGCTGGAGAGGATGTGAAGAAATAGGAACTCTTTTACACTGTTGGTGAAAGCGTAAAGTAGTTCAACCATTGTGGAAGACAGTGTGGCAATTCCTCAAGGAGCTAGAATAGAAATTCCATTTGACCCAGCAATCCCATTACTGGGTATACATCCAAAGGATTATAAATCGTTCTACTATCAGGACACATGCACACGAATGTTCATTGCAGCACTGTTTACAATAGCAAAGACCTGGAACTAAGCCAAATGCCCATCAATGATGACTGTATAGGGAAAATGTGGCATATATACACCATGGAATACTATGCAGCCATAAAAAACGATGAGTTCATGTCCTTTGTAGGGACATGGATGAACGTGGAAAACATCATTCTCAGCAAACTGACACAAGAACAGAAAATCAAACACTGCACGTTCTCACTCACAGGTTGGTGTTGAACAATGAGAACACATGGACACAGGGAGGGGAGCATCACACACTGGTGTCTATTGGGGGCAAATAGGGGAGGGACAGTCAGGGGTGGGGAGTTGGGGAGAGAGAGCACGGGGAGAAATGCCAGATATAGGTGATGTGGAGGAGGGCAGAAAACCACACTGCCATGTGTGTACCTATGCAACCATCTTACAAGTTCTGCACATGTACCCCAAAACCTAAAATGCAGCTTAAAAATAAATAAATAAATAAGGTAATTGGGTCATGAGGGCAGAGTCTTCATGAGTCGACTAATGTTGTTACAGTGGGCGTGGTTTAGTTATCATGAGCAAGTTGTTATAAAGCAAGTCCTAACCCTTGTGCCCCTGTCTTCCACCTTTGTCCGTCTTACCATGGAAGACCCTTGCCAAATGTAGGTGCTATGCTCTTGGACCTCCCAGCCTCCAGAACTATGAGCTAAATAAATTTCTGTTTATTATAAATTAAAGAAAAATAAATCAATGTTTATAATCAGAAACAGCTTTTGTTAAGGCAGTAATTCTGAAGCTATGTACCTGGTAAAGAATGGAAAACAAAATTATTTCTATCAGTGAGTCAAGCAAATATTTAATAAGCCCAAGAATGTCTGGAGTCCAACCCAAGGCTGATCTCTGCTATTTGGATTTGCTTCATCTCTAAGCAATTATTATCTCCACATTCTAACATAATGAGAAATTATAGAAGAAATATAAAACAACTTCCAAATCTTTAACAGAGATTCAATTTATTATCCCATTATTTATTTAGGTACTACAGACCAGAAACTCAGGCTTGACTGAGCACAAACTTTGACAAGAACAATAGCATAGTGACCTCTGCTCTTGGAAAACAAAGTCTTTTGGCAGACAGGTATGTAAACGATGACAATAAAATGTGATCAGTGCCTCAGTGGAAATATGCAAAGGGACAATGGGAGCATAATGAAAAGGAGCATGTAATCCACCCGAGGAAGATGTAAAAGTTTTACAGAAAGTAGGAGGGAAAGACCAGGTGCAGCAGCTGACGCCTGAAATCCCAGCACTTTGGGAGACTGAGATGGGAAGATTGTTTGAGCTCAGGAGTTCAAGACCAGCCCAGGCAACATACTGAGAACCTGTCTCTTTAAAAAAGAAAAGAAAAGAAAGTGAGAGGGAGGGATATTCTAACCAAAGGAACTTGTGTGCAAAAGCACAATGGCAAGACAGAACGCAGCATAGTTAGGTAACAGGAAGTAATTTAGGAGAGCTGGTGTATAGGCTACAAAAAAAATTGTTTGTATAAGTATCTGTGATCTAATCCTCAGAAGGACAGGTAAGATCTGGACACAGGAAGCACTCTAAGCTGCAGGTATACTATGACCAAAGACACAGATGTGCAAAAGTAGAAGCATGGATATTAAACAGCTGGAGCTGCTAGTTTAGCAAGAGCAAGGGTATGCAGTGGGAAAAAGACAGCAACTAGACCACACCTATACCAAAATAATTTACCCTGAATCCTCAAAAGGCAAGTCTGACAGTTAATTTTATGTGTCAACTTGGCTAAACTTCAGTGCCCAGTTGTTTGGTCAAACACCGGTTAAGATATGGCTGTGAAGGTATCTTTTAGATGTGATTAACATTTAAATGAACAGATTTCTACTTAAGCGGATTACCCTCCATAATACAGGAAGGCTTCATCTAACATGTAAAGGCCTTAAGAACAAAGACTGAGGTTTCCTGAGAAAGGACAACATAGAAACCCTGCCTGTGTGTACAGCCCGCTACCCAGCAGAATCTGGAGTCAAGACTGTGGCAGGCAGGTCTCACTAACACAGGCCTCCATAACAACTGTTTCAGTCCTGACTGGGTGGTAAAGTTAAATATCAAAGGCTAAAAAAAGCCAGTGCCCTTATACAACAGCTGAAATATAACAAAATCCACCAATAGTTTTGCATAGGCCTTTCCTGGGCCTTAAAGCATGACAAAATAATGAACAACACTTATGTAGGATTAAACAAGTTTTACTAAGGGTCTGAAGAAACTTCCCAGGCCTCCACAAACAAGTTTATTGGAGATCTGAAGGAACTCCCCAACCCTCTGTGATTTAGCAGGAGACAAAATAAGGGTAATCACCCCAGCATCTAGTCTCATTTAGATTAAATAAACTTACTGAGGCTCCAGAAGAAGGTCTTCAGGACTCAGACCTTAGTTACAGATTAAAAGAAGTTAATCACTTACATTTTCAGATGAATACACACCTACAGGCAGACATATAGGTTACAAGGTATATAAGCTCTAAAAAACTATGTAATTTTAAGTTGGTCACCCCTCTGCTCACTGAGTAGATGCATATCTGATTGCCTCCTTTGGAAACGCAAATCAGAAATTCAAAATAATGCAACTGTTTATCTCTCACCTATCTGTGACCTGGAAACCCCTGCTCCATATAGAGTCTTCTTGCCTTTGCTTCAAGTTGTCCTGCCTTTCCACACCGAACCAATAGATTTCTTAAATATATTGATTGATGTCTCACGTCTCCCGAAAATGTATAACACCAAGCTGTATCCCAACCACCATGGACACATGTCGTCAGGACTTCCTGAGGCTATGTCACAGGCGCATTCTCCAACCTTGGCAAAATAAACTTTCAAAATTAACTGATACCTGTCTCATATTTTGGGGGTTCACATACTATATACATTACACTTCAACACAGCATTTTTTTTTTTAAAGGAATATATTGCTAGAAAATACTTTGACAGTCTTAGTAGAATACAGCAACTAAGATCTGGTTCTTGTTTATTCAAGCGTATAATGCTTTAATCACTCATTCAATATGTGTTTGAGCACATAGTTCTATGCCAAGCACCACATAAAGCTTCAACAAAGAATCACAGACTATGTTGATATTAAAAGATTAGCTTAATAAGAAAAAACTGCAAAGAAAGAAGTATTAATATAATTGGCTGAGACGGGCAAATCACAATGTCAGGAGTTCAAGACCAGCCTGGTCAATATGGTGAAGCCTCGTCTTTCCTAAAAATACAAAAATCAGCTGAGCATGGTGGCAGGCACCTCTAGTCCCAGGTACTTGGGAGCATGAGGCAGGAGGAGAATCGCTTGAACTCGGGAGGTGGAGGTTGCAGTAAACTGAGATCACACCACCATACTCCAGCCTGGGCAGCAGAGCAAGACTGTCTCAAAAAATAATAATAATTGGTGGCAATATAGAATTAAAATGTCTATGCAGAACACTGTATCCATTATATTAGAAGACACACTTAAGATGTCATCCTAATATTCAATTCAAAAGGGGCCAGGTAGAAAGAAAAGGAAACAATGACAAGAAAAGAGAATAATGTAGAAAACAGAGAAGAGTAAATACTATTACACAATAACATTTTGGTTAAAGAAAGTAAAACTATACTATAGGTTCAAAAAAACAAAACTTCCCTGAATGCAAACAGATACTACTCTATAGATTTAAGGGTCTATACATCTACAGAGCAAAACAAATGATAATAGACCCCATCTGGACATATCTGGTAATTCCAAGCATGAAAAATTCTGCAGGCTTTTAAACAGAAAAAAATGAAAACACAAAGGATGAGTAACAAGTTGGCATTTGATGGCCACTACAATATAAAATGCTTATCCTGTGGTTTCCGTGTGTGTATGCGTGCGTGTGTTTGTGTGTTGGCGGGGTTGTAGCCATGCTTTTCTTTAGTTTTCAAACTTGCTCTCAGGAACTTGTCTGTTGCTTTTTTAACTGGGAAAAGATAAATCAATATTTTAAAAACAAAAAAACAATCTTTCTTTTAAAATGGCATTCGGGCTAAGACCTGAAGAATGAGCAGGAATTAGTGAAAAGTATTAGTGAAGGAAATTAGCGAAGGGAAGAGCATTCCAAGAAAAATTACATGGATATGCAAAAGCCATATAATGGGAAGGCATTTTAAGAAGCAGGAAGTAGGCCAGGTGCAGTGGCTCACGCTTGTAATCCCAGCACTTAGGGAGGCAAAGGTGGGTGGATCGCCTGAGGTCAAGTATTTGAGACCAGCCTGGCCAACACAGTGAAACGCCATCTCTACTAAAAAGACAAACATTAACTGGGCGTGGTGGTGCACATCTGTAATCCCAGCTACTCCGGAGGCTGAGGCAGGAGAATTGCTTGAATCCAGGAGACAGGTTGTGGTTCCAGTGAACCAAGATTGTGGCAATGCACTTCATCCTCAGTGACAGAGGAAGTAGGCCAATGAAGCTGCAAGGCAGTGACCAAAAGGGAAAATGGGCAAAAGGTCAAACTGGACAGAAGTCAGATCATAAATCTCATGGGTCAAGTTAGAGATATGAAATTTTATGATAAATGTAATCAGATATCACTGATTGCATATTTCAAGCAAGGAGTTACTTTCTCCAATTTATGTTTGTAAAATCTCATTCTAGCCAGAACAATCATAAAAAAGAGTAAAGTTGGAGGGCTCACACTTCCCAATTCAAAACGAAATGCTATAATCATAAGGCAATGTAGTACTTGCATAAAACTGGACATATAAATGAATAGAACAAAATTATCCAGAAACAAAATGCTTATGGGAAATTGATTTTTGACAAGGGTGCCAAGACAATTCAGTGAGGAAATAGGAGTCTTTCAGCAAATGGTGCTCAGGGAATTAGATATTCACATGCAAAAGAATGAAGTTGGATACCTACCATATGCCATTCTCAAAAATAAATTCAAAGTGAATTAGACCTAAATGTATGAGCTGAAACTATGAAATTCTTAGAACAAAACAAAGGTATAAATCTTCATGGCCTTGGGTTAAGTAGTGATTTCCTAGACACAACACCAAAATTACAAACAACAATAACAAAAATGGATAAATTGGGCTCCATTAAATTTAAAAAATTTGTGCTCCAAAGGACACCACACTAAGAAAGTGAAAGACAAACCGAAAAAATGGGAGAAAATATCTGCAAATTATATGCCTGATAAGGGATTTTGTCCAGAATGCATAAAGAACTATTACAATTCAACAATAAAAAGATAAATAACAATTTAAAAATGAGCAAAGGATCAGAATACATATTTCCTCAAAGAGTGTATGCAAATGGTCAATAGGCACAAGAAAAGATGCTGCATATCATCAGTCTAGGAAAATAGAAATCAAAATCACAATGAGATACCACTTGACACCCACTATATGACAACACGGGCAGTAACAAATGTTTGTAAAATGTGGTTAAATTAGAACCCTCATATACTGCTGAAGGGATTGTAAAATGGTGCAACCACTTTAGAAAACACATTGGCAATTTTTCTCAAAAGGTTAACCATAGTAACCAGAGTTACTGCTGGGGTGGAAGAGTCACTTGAGCCCAGGAGTTTGAAACAAGCATAGGCAACACAGTGTGAGACCCCATCTCTACAAAAAGTAATTTCAAAACTAATCAGACATGGTGGTGTGTGCCTGTGCTCCCAGCTACTCAGGAGGCTGAGCTGGGTGGATTACTTGAGCCTGGGAGGTTGAGGCTACAGTAAGCCATAATCGCACCATCACTCCAGCCTGGGCAACAGGGTGAGCCCCTGTCTCAAAAAATATATATATTTTTAATAAGAAACAAAATAAATAAATAGAGTTACCATGTGATCAAGCAATTCTACCCAAGAGTACTGAAACACATCTCCACATAAAAACGTGTACACATATGTTCACAACATTGTTATTCATGGCCAAAACGTAGAAACCACCAAAATGTCCATGAACTGATAAATGGATAAACAAAATGTGGTCTATTCACACAATGCAGTATTATTCAGCCATTAAAAAGAACAAATACATGCTACAACATGGATGAACCTTGCATCCACTTCTACCACTTAAAGATGTTAAGTGACAGAAGTCACTCATTAAAGACTACATATTGTATGATTCCATTTATATGAAGTGTCAAGAATAGGCAAATCTGCAGACAGTAAAATTAATAGTTGCCTGGAGCTGGAGTGTGGGGGAAGATGAGGAGTGACTAGTAATAAGTATGGGGTTTCTTTCCTTCTGAAGTGATAAAATATTCTAAACCTAGACAATAGGGAATTTTATGGCACGTGGATTGTTATCTCAATAATACTGTCTTAAAAAACACTAAACACTTACTAAAATGGCTAAAATATACTGACAATACCCGTGCCGATGAGGAAAAATAGCAACTGGAACTCTCACACTTTGCTACTGGGAATGACCAATGAGAGCTATATCTACTATGAAAATGAGTTTGGCAGAGTCCAACAAATGTAAATATATACTTATGATACAACGCAACAATGGTATTCCCGAGCATTTATCCTAGTAAATGAAACCTATGTTCACCAAAAATCTGCACATAAATGTCTATAGCAGCTCTACTCATACCCACCCAAATCTAGAAATTATCCAATGAGGTAATTTGGATAACGTGTGACATATCCACTGCTGGAATTGTACTCAGCAATAAAAAGGAACAAACTCTTGATATGTGCAGCAGCTTGGATGAAACTAAAAGGCTCTACGCTGTGTGAAAAAAGCCAGTCTCAAAATTATTCCATTCATAAAACATCCTCAAAAAGACAAAACTATAGATCAGTGGATGCCAGGGGACTGTGTGACTCTAAAGGGATATAACTGGGATGATGGCACTATTCTGTATCGTGACTGTTACATGACTCAATATATGTATCAAAAATCACAGCACTATGCACCAAAAATTTTATTATGTAGTAATTAAAAAAAATTTAAATCAGGAGAGAGTTGAGGGAAAACATGGGGGAAGGAGAAAGACAGATGGCAGGGGAGAACCAAGAATAGGAGAATTTGTTATCCTAAATCTTCCTATGAATGTTTCTGATCAAACAGATAATTGATTCAGTGGTGACAGATATATATGAAATGAATAATTTACAGCTGAGAAATGATCCTAGAAAAATAGTCTTGTATTTTCTATCTTATGAACACTTAAATAAAAATTCATTTAAAATCTGAACAAAGCAAACCAAACTCACTCAGTGAACCAAAAAGAAGTGTACTCATAGATGCAATAAGCTAACAATGGTTGATTTCATTTCAACCTTCAGTTATACAGGAATGATTCTTCTAGTTTATTCCATTTATTTGGGGGGGTTACATCTATGACACATAAGAAAAGATAAATAACTACTCTAAAATGGCAAAGCTTTTTGATAAAATTTTGTACTATTTTAAATTGCACTTAACTTGCCAACTTCTGATATGTGTCAGAATGCAACAGGTAATAAATGACTCAACTTTTCACTGTATCATATTTATTTTACTTACTCCAAAAGATGTTGAATGCCTGAAGCCCAGAGACTTGCTCAAATAGAGCAAGAAAATAAAATTACATTAGAAACAATTCAATTGTAGGAAAACAAAATAACTACCTTTGAAATTAGATACAAAACATTCACCAATCAAAAGTTAACATGCAAGGCTTCTATATGATTAAAGCAGCAACCAATAGTTTCTGATACCCCCTAACAACTTCCCATTAAAACATCCCCAGTATTCAAAACTAATTTTGTAAAGCAAAAAAGAAACCTGAAATTCCCAGCAAAATACATACAAAACAAAAACTGGAAATAAATTTGTAATGCATTTTCTTGTCCAAAAACATACTTGTAGATCATTTAATACTCTACTGAAAGGATTTACCAACATTTATTTGGCTGATTCTCTATTATTATTTGCTTGTTTTTAAATCTTCATTACTGTGATGTGATATATTACTATGATAACTGTTCTTTTATTTATAAACATCTTTGCACACATGATTGTTTCCTTAAACTAAATTTTAGAAGTGGAATTGTTAGGTAAAGGAGGGTGAAATGTGCTTGATTATAAAGTATTCAATAAATATTTGATTCATCTCTTTCTCATACCCAACATCCAAATATGACCAAAAAAAAAAAAATTCTGTTGGCTCTACTTTCAAAATAAAGTCAGAATTAGACTACTTCTCAGCACATCCACAACCACTTCCAGCATCTTGCACCAGGATGACTGACAGGTATCCTTACTTCTACTTCTGCCCACTAGTGCCTATTCTCAACTCAGCAGCCAGAGGGGTCCTTTTTTCTTTCTTTTTCTTTTTTTTAATAAAACCAAAGAACTGGGGAAGCCGAGGTGGGAGGAGTGCTCATGTCCAGGAGGTCAAGGCCCCAGTAAGCCATGATTGCACCACTGCCCTCCAGTCTGGGCAACAAAGCCAAATCCCAGCTCTAAAAAATTAAATTAATTAAAAGAAAATACAAAAAAAAGATTGTGCCATTCCTCTGCTCAAAGCCTGGTATTTGTTTTCCAAATGGTTGCTTAAAGGTTTATTTTAAGGCATCCAATACCAAACTGTGTTAAATCTCTCTGCCTCTTTTTCTACTGCTTCTGTCAGGAAATCCCCACAGGCATCTAAAAAGGAGCACAAATTGATGATAACAGCATATTATCCCAAAACAGGAGTCTGCTGTTCAAAGTAAAGTAATTGAGAAGGCACCCCTAACTTTCAGAGGTTTCATAAGGACTCAAATGACGGCAACTCCCTCTTTACTAAGGGATAATTTAGGGCAAAGAGACCTTGCCATATATTCAAGCATACTTGATAGCTGTCAAATGACACAATTTTGGGTGATTTTATAAGTGTTAATTTCTGCTGTATTTTAAATTAAACATTAAAAGACATTAGCTTCCTGAGATGTTCAATCGGCATTAGATAAAAATAAAAAATAAAAAAATAAAAGACATTAGCTAAATGTATGTTAATTAACGGAGGGAGAGTATGTTCCATAGCCCCTTCAAGATATCTGAATACAAGTAAATAATCAAAGACCTTGTAAGGGACACTAAAAAGGAAAAAAAAAAAGGGGGGATTTTGGCTTCTCCAAAAACATTCTTACTATTTTTCACTAAGCTTGTGAAGCCTAATTTTCTCTCTTTGGAGGTTTCTTAACTTGCAGGATCAGTCCTAAGAGGGGTCTTTAGATCATCTACATATAATGCTCTCATTTTATAGATGTCCAAACTGAGCCCTAAGCAGCACACTCTAGTCATCACTTCTCTAAATCTCACCTATTCTTCAGTGGTAACTTTTCACTGTATCATATTTATTTTACTCCAAAAGATGCTGAATGCCTGAAGCCCAGAGTCTTTGTCTAAGTCTCGTCCTCTACTAGACCATGCTTAGAAGAGCACCAGCTCGCAATGTATACTGAGCCTATAAAACACATGGTACCTAACCAAACTGGGAAGTATCTTTTTCTAGATGAGAGAGAAACTATAGAGTTTAAGGCTCCACTCATACCGTCATACTAATTCTTCTCAAATTCTTTTTTGTTGTTTGTTTTATGATTTTGTTTTGAGTTGGAGTTTCACTCTGTCTCCCAGGCTGAAGTGCAGTGGCATGATCTTGGCTCACTGCAACCTCCGCCTCCTGGGTTCAAGTAATTCTCTGTCTCAGCCTCCCGAGTAGCTGGGATTACAGCTGCCTACCACCACACCTGGCTAATTTTTGTATTTTTAGTTGAGATGAGTTTTCACCATCTTGGCCAGGCTGGTCTTGAACTGCTGGCCTCGTGAACCATCTGCCTTAGCCTCGCAAAGTACTGGGATTGCAGGCGTGAGCCACCGCACCTGGCCTTCTCAAATTCTAAAAAAGGTAGAACTTTGATTTAAGTAGTACAGTAAAAGCTGGTCTGACCATTACCCTTACATACTGAAACACTGTGTGCATGTAAGTATGTTTACTTGCATGTGTGCACGTGTATGCACACACACAAAGAGGCCTCTATCCATTACATAAATACACTCATTCATTTATTTAGACTAAGTATCACTCTGTTGCCCAGGCTGAAGTACAATGGCGTGACCTCAGCTCACTGCAACCTCCGCCTCCTGGGTTCAAGAGATTCTCCTGTCTTGGCCTCCCCAGCAGCTGGGATTACAGGCATGTGCCACCGTGCCCAGCTGATTTTTGTATTTTCAGTAGAGACAGGGTTTCACAATGTTGCCCAGGCTGGTCTTGAACTCCTGATCTCAGGTGATTCACCCGCCTAGGCCTCCGAGAGTTCTGGGACTACAGGCATTAGCCACTATGCCTGGCCCTCTTTCCATTACTTTTAAATTCCACTTTGCTGTATTTTCAGACAAGCAGATCAGTATTTTTTAACTAGGACATTTACAGAGCTAAGGCTCATCTAAAAAGAACACCAGAATGTTCAGGCTCAGTTTTATGTCCGGGGGAAAGAAAAAGCACTGAAACACTGCAATAAACATATCTGAGGAATCACTATTAACAGGACTGCTCTTTCCCAGCAGGCCAAATGAAATAGATTCTCAGAAATAATGCTTTAGAGAAGAGAGTGCTGACATTACATTTCTAAACTTACATATTTGCAAATTTTATAAAGTAAGAGTGCTAACCAAAAACAGGATCAGTCAGCAAAGGCAGAGGTACAGAGGTCACTAGTCAGCAAGGCCATGCCCAACACCCAGTGCACACACACAGGCCCAGGCACACACACTCAAGAGCATGTCCACCACATCCTGCTGTTATAATCAGGAAAGTGGCCATATTCTAGGTCCAAAGAGATGCTGGGAAACGTCATAGCAAAAGATCAATTATAAGAATGTAATGACCCCTGTAAAAACTTTCTTTCCTTTGTCAATTACCGGTTCCTTGCCTCCCATGCCCATTCGTGATACCAACCAATATGGCAAACAGCAACAGCCAACAGCACTGTGCCTGCTGGCTAAAGTCCAGTCTGTATCTGGTTTCTCTGTTTACTTCTAGCCTGTTAGCAAAGGGAAAAATGATTATATCACATGCTTGAACTTGCCAATGAATAAGTGCACAGAGACTGATTTTGAATGACAGCTTTACCATGCAGTAGAAACTTCAAATCTGACCCAAATGAAACCATTGTTGGAAGATCCATTCTTATGTCAGCTCATGGTCAGAGCACCAACATGGGAACACCTTTTCCTAGCTGCACGTTAGGGGCTGGCACTAGACCCACTGATGAGTAGCAAATGACAAGAAGAATGTGGTATACACAGCTGACAATCTTTGAAAGTCAGTTGGGACTCACTTCTTAAAGGAGCAGTAAACTTCAAAAAACCCCATACCAAGAACAAGACCTAATGCCTAGATGACAAACGGAGACAGGAGCACAGGTTAAACTCAAGCATAACCTTCGTAAAGGTTCAAGTTAAATGAAATGATGTCTCGGTGTTGCTTGAGGAATATCTGAGAGCAGGCATGTGTGGAGGCATATATGAAATTAGACTCCTATGAGTTCATTCTTGAAGCTGGGTAATGGGTACTTGAAGGCTCAATATAGCTATCTCTATTTTGGATATGTTTGAAATTTTTCATAATAAAGAGCTAAAATGAAGTAAAACAAAATAAAAAATTTAAGTTACCAAGTTCCAAACTTCTCAGGCCTATAAATCAGGAAGTCATTGTTGGTTAAACTACTTCTCTTCTAGATTCATCAACCTCCTGTTTACTAATCTGTTGCGACCACCCACAACAAGAACACAAAGTAAATTTGTTCAAGTAATATACACTCATTCAGTAACTCAAGTTTACGCCATTTTTCTACCAACCTTGTAACTTTTCTTTTTTTAGAAAGGGTCTCGCTTTGTCACCTAGACTGGAGTTCAATGGCATGTAGCTCACTGCAGCCTCCAACTCCTGGGCTCAAGTGATCCTCCCATCTCAGCCTCCTAAATAGCTGGGACTACAGGAGCATGCAACCATGCCTGGATAATTTTTTGTTTGTTTCTTTCTTTCATTTTGTAGAGACAGGGCCTCTTTATGTTGCCCAGGCTGGTCGCAAATCCCTGGCCTCAAGTGATCATCCCATCTCAGCCTCCCAAAGTGCTGGAATTACAAACATGAACCACGACACCCAGCCCCTTATAACCTTTAGAAGGAAAAGTAACTGAACAGAAAAAGTAGAAGAGAAGATGGCATTGAATTAATGTAAAAGAAGCCTGGTGTATTAGAGCCAGAAGACCTGGGCTCTCCTCCGGAATCAGTTTTTTCTTAGTCACATGGCACTAGATAAATCACTGAGCATCAGTTCTCACAAAACAGAGATAATGATAATCAAACACTTCTTCACAAGTAATTAGAGTAGAAATTATGAAAGGAAGGGAAGGAAAGGACGAAGACAGAGCGGGGAGAAAATGCAAATGAAAAAGGGACACCTGCAAGTTCTCTCTCACAGCGTGGGGCAATCACGTGGAAAACATGTGAAGGGGCTTTTAAAGAACAGGGGCCTGGGGCACGCTTCCTACACTTTCTCCCTCTCATCCTCCACCTCCACCTCCACCTTCCGCCACTCCTCCCATGCAGGCTGATCCTCTGAGAACCATTCCCCATTGACACCAGGTCCCTCCACACCTGGCATGCTTCCAGCACCATGCCACTTTCTCTCTTTTACACATATCTCTTCAGTCAACCTGTCCCTGACTGCTCTTTTTCCGTCTTCCCCCGCCACAAAAATAAATTGTTCCCTCTTCCGTCACCCCAAAGCACATGGTTAAAAACACATCAGTTTGCATGCAAACCACTGTATTGTGGTTAGTTTACCTCACTAGATTATTTAAGTTCCTTTAAATCACAAATTAAAACCCATTCATCATTTAATATGCAGCAGGTACAAGAAATACCAGATAAAATATAAAGCAAGCAATTTATAGAAGAAAAAGCAACGAGTGAAACCTTTCTTAAATCTCCTTAAAATACCTATAAAGTCATCCAAAACAAAGCAAATAGTCAACAAATAAACATTAAAAATGAAACAAGGGACTATGAATAAACAGAAAGTAATCTGGAAACGATGAAAACAACTTTGCAATTTCAATCATTGCCTCAACAAGATATTTTGCAATCAATAAAATGATTACAAAATCCATAGCAGAGAGGACAAATAGTTTTTCCAAGTCTTTGGAAAGGAAGAGTCCCACAGATATTAACTGTTGTTAGAAGACTAAGAGTAATCAATGACACAAAAGAGAAAAGCCCAGATTAAAAAAAAAAAAAAAAGTCAACTATGTATTCAAACTTATGTTTCAAAGGCAAACATCACACAGCAGTGACCAAAGATTAATTTACAGCACTGCACCCCCTCACTCACACTCCTACACTCACCCTGCTTCATCTACGGCCAGCTCCCACTTACACTCTAATGACTCAAAGTGATGTGCAACCAAGACTTCTATCCCAATCTCAGACTTGATCATTTAAAGGCTAAGGGACAACTCTACTGGATGTTCACCGGCATGTTACATTCACAGCAAATGGAACCTACCTTCCCTAGTAGATCTCTTCATTCCACGAACACCAAATGAAAGCTACCATCCCTAGTAAAGCTCTTCATTCAACAAACACCAAATGGAACATACCTTCCCTAGTAAACGTCTTCACATTCCATGAACACCAAATGGAATCTACCTTCCCTAGTAGATCTCTCCATTCAATTAAAACTGAATGGAACCTACCTTCCCTGGTAAATCTCTTCAACTCTTCCCTTTCTTTCATTGGTCAATAAACCACTTTCTGATTCTCAAGCTCAAAACCAGGCAACCTTTATGTAGTTTCTTCCTTAACCTCTCCATGAGTAACTGGTAAAGTCCCATCAATTGATAAAAAATCACTTTAATCCTCACCCTCTTCCTTTCTTACAAGAACTCCACAGCATCCTAACTGGTCTGAGTTAGGACTTCCTTCAATCACTAACTTGTTGTCTCAGGAATGATCTTCCTTCCTTCCCTCCTTCCTTTCTTCCTTCCTTCCCTCCCTTCCTCTCTTCCCTGTTTCCTCTCTGTCTCTCTCCGTCTCTCTCTTTCTCTCTCTCTCTCTCTCTGAGGCTCACTCTGTTGCACAGGCTGGAGTGCAGTGGCACAATCTCGGCTCACTGCAACCTCCACCTCCCAGGTTTAAGCAATTCTCCTGCCTCGGCCTCCCAAGTGGCTGGGATTACAAGTGTGCACCACCATGCTCAGCTAATTTTTGTATTTTTAGTACAGACAGGGTTTCACCATGTTGACCAGGCTGGTCTCAAACTCCTGACCTCAGGTGATCCACCCGCCTTGGCCTCCCAAAGCACTGGAATTATAGGCGTGAGCTACCACGCCCAGCCAGGAATGATCTAAAACGCAAATATACTTACAGTGTTCTCCTGCTTAAAACTCTTCTATGACTTTCTACTTTTTTCAAAAAATTCAAAAAATCCTCATCATAACATTAATACAAGGCCCTTCCTGACCCAGCTTTTATCTACACCCCCAGCCTGTTTCACCACCCTCCACCCCTACACTTACCCACACTCACCCAGTGCCACCGTCATCCACCTGAAGAATCCCTTCCTTGTCTGAGTCTCTGCACACACTGCAGCTTTTGCATGTCTCTCTGCCTGCTAACTCCCACTCATCCTTCAGCACTCCAATTCAGTGCCATCTCTCCTGTGCAGCTTTCCTGACAGCTCTCTGCCACATATGACACAGGTGTCCTTCCTAGTGCCCTTGTACTTACCCTATCATATCACGTCTCACATTACATGGTTACTTTGTTTTTCCAGTAGACTGTGAGCTCCTTGAAACTAGAGACTTTTGAATGAATTAATGAATTTTAGATTGCCAGTAAGGTAATTATGGCTGTAATTAGATTCTGTAAGTATTCAGTTCCCCATAGCATATAACAATATACTACAAGCATATTAAGCATTCAATAAATATGCACTGACTAATCCTGCTAAAACTTTCTCAGTAAAACCCCAGACAGCTAACGCTTTCCTAGGATTAGAACATTAGGCTTTTCTTCTGGTTCCAGAGTTATAATATGGTTTGACTACATTTAAAAACACTAAAAATACAAACTTCACCTCCTATTTTTTCCCTTTGATCCTTGCTCTTCTAATCACTCTCTTTATTGATCAGTCTATTTCATCTGCCTCTATCATCACTTCACACTCCTGTTAATGAATGAATCAAAATCTGACTTTTTTGCAATCCCTTACACTTGCTGCAATGAATCATAAAATAAAGAAACATTTCTTTTCTAGAATTTTACATATAAGGAAACCGAGGCTCAGAAGGGATAACTTCCTTAATATATTGCTACAAATTATTCACCAAGCTGGAACCCAGGTCTGACTGTATACTATGGTACTTCCTAGTCATTATTAGGCTTTGCATGAACAAAAAGCCAGGTATGCAACAATTATGGGGCAAATGAAGTAAATTTAAGATCACAGGCTGTTATTTATAAGGCTCTCATTAGCATGTAGTTTTAAAAAATATAGCTAGCTTTTGAACTGTATTTTCTCCAGAATTATTTTATCATGACCACCTCAGAGCTAATTAGAATAACAGAAGAAAACTCTAAGTCCATGTAGCCATTATGCTTTACTTACATAAATGAACACGACACATATTTGCACACTTTCTGCAAGTCTCTGAAGATTTCACCTGGGAGAGATTAAGAATAAAGAGCTAGCTTTGGTCTCAAGAAATAACAGATATATACAGAGACTAGAAACTAGCCTGGCAAATAGCTCTACCTTTCTGTACAGTTTACCAGTTTAGTTTTGCTTTAGCCTAGTCACTCTCATATGAAAGTAGGTTCCCCATGTTTGTTGTGGGAAATTACACCTCCAACCCAAAGCTACTTGTAATTGGATATTCTGTGATGTTCTCTATGAAAAGCTGGGTATCAAATCTTTGATCAGAAACCGTTATCATGGCCAGGTGTGGTGGCTTACACCTGTACTCCCAACACTTTGGGAGGCTGAGGTGGGTAGATCACTTGAGGTTAGGAGCTCGAGATCAGCCTGGCCAACGTGGTAAAGCCCTGTCTCAACTAAACATACAAATGAAAAAAATTAGCGAGGCATGGTCCCAACTACTCAGAAGGCTGAGGCAGGAGAACTGCTTGAACTGGGGAGGCAGAGGTTGCAATGATCTGAGATCCCACCACTACACTCCAGCCTAGGAGACAGAGTGAAACTGTCTCAAACAAACAAACAAAATGAAACAAAGAAAATAAAAGAAAAAAACCACTATTAAAACAATTTCTATGGGCAAAATTGAATTTTCATTTTTTTCTTATACCTTTCCAATAATTATAAAAATATACCATATGTACAACCATGTACTGTTACTTAATTTTTACAAGGTAGAAAATCTTATTCATGCACTTCTATTAAATGTTGCACATATTTAATGAGCATATAAATGAGTATGATTTATCATCTGCCTTCAAAGAACTAGCAACTTAGCAGGGACAGAAGACAAGAAACTAACCATATATGCCATCATAAAATAATAAAAAGATCATACAAAAGGCATAAACAAAGACATATGGGCATTTCAAAGAAGGCTCACATCCATGGGCTCAGAAAAGGCTACATGAAGAAAAGGACATTAGAATGAATCTTAAGAGGGGCCAAGTGTGGTGGCTCACACCTATAATCCCAACACTTTGGGAGGCCAAAGTGGGCAGATCGCTTGAGGTCAGGAGTTCGAGGTCAGCCTGGCCAACATGGTGAAACCTCATC